>NW_027478215.1:0-79646 GCF_051020975.1 Osmia lignaria lignaria | reverse complement strand
ATATATATTAATAATCAATTTATAAATTAATATTTTTATATATAATTTTATATTTTATAAAATTATTATATATAAATATAATATAAATAATTTATATATTATTAAATATTTATTAATATTATTTATTAATTTATAAATTATTTATTATATTTTTTATAATATATATATATATATATATATATATATATATATATATATATATGAATATCCCAAAATCCTTGTAAAAAACAAAATAGATCAATTTTCATTCAAATATTGGATCATACTTTTTACGATCCATATAAATGAGTAAAATGAAATATTTTAAAATTTATATGAATTATCCCAAAATCCTTGTAAAAAACAAAATAGATCAATTTTCATTCAAATATTGGATTATATTTTTTACGATCCATATAAATGTACAAAAAATTTGAGATATTTTAAAATTTATATGGATATCCCAAAATCCTTGTAAAAAACAAAATAGATCAATTTTCATTCAAATATTGGATTGTACTTTTTACGATCCATATAAATATGCAAAAAATTTGAGATATTTTAAAATTTATATGGATATCCCAAAATCCTTGTAAAAAACAAAATAGATCAATTTTCATTCAAATATTGAATCGTACTTTTTACGATCCATATAAATGTGCAAAAAATTTGAAATTTAAAATTTATATGAATATCCCAAAATCCTTGTAAAAAATAAAATAGATCAATTTTCATTCAAATATTGAATCGTACTTTTTACGATCCATATAAATATACAAAAATTTGAGATATTTTAAAATTTATAGGAATACCTCAAAATCCTTGTAAAAAATAAAATAGATCAATTTTCATTCAAATATTGGATTATACTTTTTACGATCCATATAAATGTGCAAAAAATTTGAGATATTTTAAAATTTATAGGAATATCCCAAAATCCTTGTAAAAAACAAAATAGATCAATTTTCATTCAAATATTGAATCGTACTTTTTACGATCCATATAAATGTGCAAAAAATTTGATATTTTAAAATTTATAGGAATATCCCAAAATCCTTGTAAAAAACAAAATAGATCAATTTTCATTCAAATATTGGATTATATTTTTTACGATCCATATAAATATACAAAAAATTTGAGATATTTTAAAATTTATAGGGATATCCCAAAATCCTTGTAAAAAACAAAATAGATCAATTTTCATTCAAATATTGGATTATACTTTTTACGATCCATATAAATGTGCAAAAAATTTGAGATATTTTAAAATTTATAGGAATATCCCAAAATCCTTGTAAAAAACAAAATAGATCAATTTTCATTCAAATATTGGATTATACTTTTTACGATCCATATAAATGTGCAAAAAATTTGAAATTTAAAATTTATATGAATTATCCCAAAATCCTTGTAAAAAACAAAATAGATCAATTTTCATTCAAATATTGGATCATACTTTTTACGATCCATATAAATGTGCAAAAAATTTGAGATATTTTAAAATTTATAGGAATATCCCAAAATCCTTGTAAAAAACAAAATAGATCAATTTTCATTCAAATATTGGATTATACTTTTTACGATCCATATAAATGCGCAAAAAATTTGAGATATTTTAAAATTTATAGGAATATCCCAAAATCCTTGTAAAAAACAAAATAGATCAATTTTCATTCAAATATTAGATCGTACTTTTTACGATCCATATAAATGCGCAAAAAATTTGAGATATTTTAAAATTTATATGGATATCCCAAAATCCTTGTAAAAAATAAAATAGATCAATTTTCATTCAAATATTGGATTATATTTTTTACGATCCATATAAATGTACAAAAAATTTGAGATATTTTAAAATTTATATGGATATCCCAAAATTCTTATAAAAAACAAAATAGATCAATTTTCATTCAAATATCGAATTATACTTTTTACGATCCATATAAATGTACAAAAAATTTGAGATATTTTAAAATTTATATGGATATCCCAAAATCCTTGTAAAAAATAAAATAGATCAATTTTCATTCAAATATTGGATTGTACTTTTTACGATCCATATAAATGTGCAAAAATTTGAGATATTTTAAAATTTATATGGATATCCCAAAATCCTTGTAAAAAACAAAATAGATCAATTTTCATTCAAATATTGGATCGTACTTTTTACGATCCATATAAATGTACAAAAATTTGAGATATTTTAAAATTTATATGGATATCCCAAAATCCTTGTAAAAAATAAAATAGATCAATTTTCATTCAAATATTGGATCATACTTTTTACGATCCATATAAATATGCAAAAATTTGAGATATTTTAAAATTTATAGGAATACCTCAAAATCCTTGTAAAAAACAAAATAGATCAATTTTCATTCAAATATTGGATCATACTTTTTACGATCCATATAAATGTACAAAAAATTTGAGATATTTTAAAATTTATATGGATATCCCAAAATCCTTGTAAAAAACAAAATAGATCAATTTTCATTCAAATATTGAATTGTACTTTTTACGATCCATATAAATGCATAAAAAATTTGAGATATTTTAAAATTTATATGGATATCCCAAAATCCTTGTAAAAAACAAAATAGATCAATTTTCATTCAAATATTGGATCATACTTTTTACGATCCATATAAATGCGTAAAAAATTTGATATTTTAAAATTTATAGGAATATCCCAAAATTCTTGTAAAAAACAAAATAAATCAATTTTCATTCAAATATTGGATCGTACTTTTTACGATCCATATAAATGTACAAAAATTTGAGATATTTTAAAATTTATATGGATATCCCAAAATCCTTGTAAAAAATAAAATAGATCAATTTTCATTCAAATATTGGATCGTACTTTTTACGATCCATATAAATGTGCAAAAATTTGAGATATTTTAAAATTTATAGGAATATCCCAAAATCCTTGTAAAAAACAAAATAGATCAATTTTCATTCAAATATTGGATCATACTTTTTACGATCCATATAAATGTGCAAAAATTTGAGATATTTTAAAATTTATAGGAATATCCCAAAATCCTTGTAAAAAACAAAATAGATCAATTTTCATTCAAATATTGGATCATACTTTTTACGATCCATATAAATGTACAAAAAATTTGAGATATTTTAAAATTTATATAGATATCCCAAAATCCTTGTAAAAAACAAAATAGATCAATTTTCATTCAAATATTGGATCATACTTTTTACGATCCATATAAATGTACAAAAAATTTGAGATATTTTAAAATTTATATGGATATCCCAAAATCCTTGTAAAAAACAAAATAGATCAATTTTCATTCAAATATTGAATTGTACTTTTTACGATCCATATAAATGCATAAAAAATTTGAGATATTTTAAAATTTATATGGATATCCCAAAATCCTTGTAAAAAATAAAATAGATCAATTTTCATTCAAATATTGGATCATACTTTTTACGATCCATATAAATGCGTAAAAAATTTGATATTTTAAAATTTATAGGAATATCCCAAAATTCTTGTAAAAAACAAAATAGATCAATTTTCATTCAAATATTGGATCATACTTTTTACGATCCATATAAATGCGTAAAAAATTTGAGATATTTTAAAATTTATAGGAATATCCAAAAATTCTTGTAAAAAACAAAATAGATCAATTTTCATTCAAATATTGGATCATACTTTTTACGATCCATATAAATGTACAAAAAATTTGAGATATTTTAAAATTTATAGGAATATCCAAAAATTCTTGTAAAAAACAAAATAGATCAATTTTCATTCAAATATTGAATTGTACTTTTTACGATCCATATAAATGCGTAAAAAATTTAAAATATTTTAAAATTTATATGGATATCCCAAAATCCTTGTAAAAAATAAAATAGATCAATTTTCATTCAAATATTGGATTGTACTTTTTACGATCCATATAAATGCGTAAAAAATTTGAGATATTTTAAAATTTATATGGATATCCCAAAATCCTTGTAAAAAACAAAATAGATCAATTTTCATTCAAATATTGGATCATACTTTTTACGACCCATATAAATGTGCAAAAAATTTGAGATATTTTAAAATTTATAGGGATATCCCAAAATTCTTGTAAAAAACAAAATAGATCAATTTTCATTCAAATATTGGATCATACTTTTTACGATCCATATAAATATGCAAAAAATTTGATATTTTAAAATTTATATAGATATCCCAAAATCCTTGTAAAAAACAAAATAGATCAATTTTCATTCAAATATTGGATTGTACTTTTTACGATCCATATAAATGCGTAAAATGAAATATTTTAAAATTTATAGGAATATCCCAAAATCCTTGTAAAAACAAAATAAATCAATTTTCATTCAAATATCGGATCATACTTTTTACGATCCATATAAATGTGCAAAAAATTTGAGATATTTTAAAATTTATATGGATATCCCAAAATCCTTGTAAAAAATAAAATAGATCAATTTTCATTCAAATATTGGATCATACTTTTTACGATCCATATAAATGCACAAAAAATTTGAGATATTCTAAAATTTATATGAATATCCCAAAATTCTTGTAAAAAACAAAATAGATCAATTTTCATTCAAATATTGAATTGTACTTTTTACGATCCATATAAATACACAAAAAATTTGAGATATTTTAAAATTTATAGGAATATCCCAAAATCCTTGTAAAAAACAAAATAGATCAATTTTCATTCAAATATTGGATCATACTTTTTACGATCCATATAAATGTGCAAAAAATTATTAAAAAAATTCAATTTAATTTTAATATAAAAATTAAATATAAAAATTAAATATTGATCTGTGGAAAAGATCAATTTAATTTTAATATAAAAATTAAATATAAAAATTAAATATTGGTCTGTGGGAAGGAAATCAATTTAATTTTAATATAAAAATTAAATATAAAAATTAAATATTGATCTGTGGGAAAGATCAATTTAATTTTAATATAAAAATTAAATATAAAAATTAAATATTGATCTGTGAGAAAGATCAATTTAATTTTAATATAAAAATTAAATATAAAAATTAAATATTGGTCTGTGGGAAAGATCAATTTAATTTTAATATAAAAATTAAATATAAAAATTAAATATTGATCTGTAGGAAGGAAATCAATTTAATTTTAATATAAAAATTAAATATAAAAATTAAATATTGGTCTGTGGGAAAGATCAATTTAATTTTAATATAAAAATTAAATATTGATCTGTGGGAAGGAAATCAATTTAATTTTAATATAAAAATTAAATATAAAAATTAAATATTGGTCTGTGGGAAGGAAATCAATTTAATTTTAATATAAAAATTAAATATAAAAATTAAATATTGGTCTGTGGGAAGGAAATCAATTTAATTTTAATATAAAAATTAAATATAAAAATTAAATATTGATCTGTGGGAAAGATCAATTTAATTTTAATATAAAAATTAAATATAAAAATTAAATATTGGTCTGTGGGAAAGATCAATTTAATTTTAATATAAAAATTAAATATAAAAATTAAATATTGATCTGTGGGAAGGAAATCAATTTAATTTTAATATAAAAATTAAATATAAAAATTAAATATTGGTCTGTGGGAAAGATCAATTTAATTTTAATATAAAAATTAAATATTGGTCTGTGGGAAGGAAATCAATTTAATTTTAATATAAAAATTAAATATAAAAATTAAATATTGGTCTGTGGGAAGGAAATCAATTTAATTTTAATATAAAAATTAAATATAAAAATTAAATATTGGTCTGTGGGAAAGAAATCAATTTAATTTTAATATAAAAATTAAATATAAAAATTAAATATTGGTCTGTGGGAAGGAAATCAATTTAATTTTAATATAAAAATTAAATATAAAAATTAAATATTGATCTGTGGGAAGGAAATCAATTTAATTTTAATATAAAAATTAAATATAAAAATTAAATATTGGTCTGTGGGAAGAAAATCAATTTAATTTTAATATAAAAATTAAATATAAAAATTAAATATTGGTCTGTGGGAAGGAAATCAATTTAATTTTAATATAAAAATTAAATATAAAAATTAAATATTGATCTGTGGGAAAGATCAATTTAATTTTAATATAAAAATTAAATATAAAAATTAAATATTGGTCTGTGGGAAGGAAATCAATTTAATTTTAATATAAAAATTAAATATAAAAATTAAATATTGGTCTGTGGGAAGGAAATCAATTTAATTTTAATATAAAAATTAAATATAAAAATTAAATATTGGTCTGTGGGAAGAAAATCAATTTAATTTTAATATAAAAATTAAATATAAAAATTAAATATTGGTCTGTGGGAAGGAAATCAATTTAATTTTAATATAAAAATTAAATATAAAAATTAAATATTGATCTGTGGGAAAGATCAATTTAATTTTAATATAAAAATTAAATATAAAAATTAAATATTGGTCTGTGGGAAGGAAATCAATTTAATTTTAATATAAAAATTAAATATAAAAATTAAATATTGGTCTGTGGGAAGGAAATCAATTTAATTTTAATATAAAAATTAAATATAAAAATTAAATATTGGTCTGTGGAAAGGAAATCAATTTAATTTTAATATAAAAATTAAATATAAAAATTAAATATTGATCTATGGGAAGGAAATCAATTTAATTTTAATATAAAAATTAAATATAAAAATTAAATATTGATCTGTGGGAAAGATCAATTTAATTTTAATATAAAAATTAAATATAAAAATTAAATATTGGTCTGTGGGAAAGATCAATTTAATTTTAATATAAAAATTAAATATAAAAATTAAATATTGATCTGTGGGAAGGAAATCAATTTAATTTTAATATAAAAATTAAATATAAAAATTAAATATTGGTCTGTGGGAAGGAAATCAATTTAATTTTAATATAAAAATTAAATATAAAAATTAAATATTGGTCTGTGGGAAGGAAATCAATTTAATTTTAATATAAAAATTAAATATAAAAATTAAATATTGGTCTGTGGGAAGGAAATCAATTTAATTTTAATATAAAAATTAAATATAAAAATTAAATATTGATCTGTAAGAAAGATCAATTTAATTTTAATATAAAAATTAAATATAAAAATTAAATATTGGTCTGTAGAAAAGATCAATTTAATTTTAATATAAAAATTAAATATTGATCTGTGGGAAAGATCAATTTAATTTTAATATAAAAATTAAATATAAAAATTAAATATTGGTCTGTGGGAAGGAAATCAATTTAATTTTAATATAAAAATTAAATATAAAAATTAAATATTGGTCTGTGGGAAGGAAATCAATTTAATTTTAATATAAAAATTAAATATAAAAATTAAATATTGATCTGTGGGAAAGATCAATTTAATTTTAATATAAAAATTAAATATAAAAATTAAATATTGGTCTGTAGGAAAGATCAATTTAATTTTAATATAAAAATTAAATATAAAAATTAAATATTGATCTGTGAGAAGGAAATCAATTTAATTTTAATATAAAAATTAAATATAAAAATTAAATATTGATCTGTGGGAAGGAAATCAATTTAATTTTAATATAAAAATTAAATATAAAAATTAAATATTGGTCTGTAGAAAAAATCAATTTAATTTTAATATAAAAATTAAATATTGGTCTGTGGGAAGGAAATCAATTTAATTTTAATATAAAAATTAAATATAAAAATTAAATATTGGTCTGTGAGAAAGATCAATTTAATTTTAATATAAAAATTAAATATAAAAATTAAATATTGGTCTGTGAGAAAGAAATCAATTTAATTTTAATATAAAAATTAAATATAAAAATTAAATATTGGTCTGTGGGAAAGAAATCAATTTAATTTTAATATAAAAATTAAATATAAAAATTAAATATTGATCTGTGGGAAAAATCAATTTAATTTTAATATAAAAATTAAATATAAAAATTAAATATTGGTCTGTGGGAAGGAAATCAATTTAATTTTAATATAAAAATTAAATATAAAAATTAAATATTGGTCTGTGGGAAAGAAATCAATTTAATTTTAATATAAAAATTAAATATAAAAATTAAATATTGGTCTGTGGGAAGGAAATCAATTTAATTTTAATATAAAAATTAAATATAAAAATTAAATATTGGTCTGTGGAAAGGAAATCAATTTAATTTTAATATAAAAATTAAATATAAAAATTAAATATTGGTCTGTGGGAAGAAAATCAATTTAATTTTAATATAAAAATTAAATATAAAAATTAAATATTGATCTGTAAGAAAGATCAATTTAATTTTAATATAAAAATTAAATATAAAAATTAAATATTGGTCTGTAAAAAAGATCAATTTAATTTTAATATAAAAATTAAATATTGGTCTGTGGGAAAGATCAATTTAATTTTAATATAAAAATTAAATATAAAAATTAAATATTGGTCTGTGAGAAGGAAATCAATTTAATTTTAATATAAAAATTAAATATAAAAATTAAATATTGGTCTGTGGGAAGGAAATCAATTTAATTTTAATATAAAAATTAAATATAAAAATTAAATATTGATCTGTGGGAAAGATCAATTTAATTTTAATATAAAAATTAAATATAAAAATTAAATATTGATCTGTAGGAAGGAAATCAATTTAATTTTAATATAAAAATTAAATATAAAAATTAAATATTGATCTGTGGGAAGGAAATCAATTTAATTTTAATATAAAAATTAAATATAAAAATTAAATATTGGTCTGTGGGAAGGAAATCAATTTAATTTTAATATAAAAATTAAATATAAAAATTAAATATTGGTCTGTAGAAAGGAAATCAATTTAATTTTAATATAAAAATTAAATATAAAAATTAAATATTGATCTGTGAGAAGGAAATCAATTTAATTTTAATATAAAAATTAAATATAAAAATTAAATATTGATCTGTGGGAAAGATCAATTTAATTTTAATATAAAAATTAAATATAAAAATTAAATATTGGTCTGTGGGAAGGAAATCAATTTAATTTTAATATAAAAATTAAATATAAAAATTAAATATTGATCTGTGGGAAAGATCAATTTAATTTTAATATAAAAATTAAATATAAAAATTAAATATTGGTCTGTGGGAAGGAAATCAATTTAATTTTAATATAAAAATTAAATATAAAAATTAAATATTGGTCTGTGGGAAGGAAATCAATTTAATTTTAATATAAAAATTAAATATAAAAATTAAATATTGGTCTGTGGAAAGGAAATCAATTTAATTTTAATATAAAAATTAAATATAAAAATTAAATATTGGTCTGTGGGAAGGAAATCAATTTAATTTTAATATAAAAATTAAATATAAAAATTAAATATTGGTCTGTGGGAAGGAAATCAATTTAATTTTAATATAAAAATTAAATATAAAAATTAAATATTGATCTGTGGGAAAGATCAATTTAATTTTAATATAAAAATTAAATATAAAAATTAAATATTGGTCTGTGGGAAAGATCAATTTAATTTTAATATAAAAATTAAATATAAAAATTAAATATTGATCTGTGAGAAAGATCAATTTAATTTTAATATAAAAATTAAATATAAAAATTAAATATTGATCTGTGGGAAAGATCAATTTAATTTTAATATAAAAATTAAATATAAAAATTAAATATTGGTCTGTGGGAAGGAAATCAATTTAATTTTAATATAAAAATTAAATATAAAAATTAAATATTAATCTGTAAGAAAGATCAATTTAATTTTAATATAAAAATTAAATATAAAAATTAAATATTGGTCTGTAAGAAAGATCAATTTAATTTTAATATAAAAATTAAATATTGATCTGTGGGAAGGAAATCAATTTAATTTTAATATAAAAATTAAATATAAAAATTAAATATTGGTCTGTGGGAAGGAAATCAATTTAATTTTAATATAAAAATTAAATATAAAAATTAAATATTGGTCTGTGGAAAAGAAATCAATTTAATTTTAATATAAAAATTAAATATAAAAATTAAATATTGATCTGTGAGAAAAATCAATTTAATTTTAATATAAAAATTAAATATAAAAATTAAATATTGGTCTGTGGGAAGGAAATCAATTTAATTTTAATATAAAAATTAAATATAAAAATTAAATATTGGTCTGTGGGAAGGAAATCAATTTAATTTTAATATAAAAATTAAATATAAAAATTAAATATTGATCTGTGAGAAAGATCAATTTAATTTTAATATAAAAATTAAATATAAAAATTAAATATTGGTCTGTAGGAAAGATCAATTTAATTTTAATATAAAAATTAAATATAAAAATTAAATATTGGTCTGTGGGAAGGAAATCAATTTAATTTTAATATAAAAATTAAATATAAAAATTAAATATTGATCTGTGGGAAAGAAATCAATTTAATTTTAATATAAAAATTAAATATAAAAATTAAATATTGATCTGTGGGAAGGAAATCAATTTAATTTTAATATAAAAATTAAATATAAAAATTAAATATTGGTCTGTGGGAAAGATCAATTT
Source organism: Osmia lignaria lignaria (assembly GCF_051020975.1). NCBI lineage: Eukaryota > Metazoa > Arthropoda > Insecta > Hymenoptera > Megachilidae > Osmia > Osmia lignaria. The sequence continues at coordinate 69,134 of NW_027478215.1, read as the reverse complement.
AATTTTAATATAAAAATTAAATATTGATCTGTGGGAAGGAAATCAATTTAATTTTAATATAAAAATTAAATATAAAAATTAAATATTGATCTGTGAGAAAGATCAATTTAATTTTAATATAAAAATTAAATATAAAAATTAAATATTGATCTGTGAGAAAGATCAATTTAATTTTAATATAAAAATTAAATATAAAAATTAAATATTGATCTGTGGGAAAGATCAATTTAATTTTAATATAAAAATTAAATATAAAAATTAAATATTGGTCTGTGGGAAGGAAATCAATTTAATTTTAATATAAAAATTAAATATAAAAATTAAATATTGGTCTGTGGGAAGGAAATCAATTTAATTTTAATATAAAAATTAAATATAAAAATTAAATATTGATCTGTGAGAAAGATCAATTTAATTTTAATATAAAAATTAAATATAAAAATTAAATATTGGTCTGTAGGAAAGATCAATTTAATTTTAATATAAAAATTAAATATTGATCTGTGGGAAAGATCAATTTAATTTTAATATAAAAATTAAATATAAAAATTAAATATTGGTCTGTGGGAAGGAAATCAATTTAATTTTAATATAAAAATTAAATATAAAAATTAAATATTGGTCTGTGGAAAAGAAATCAATTTAATTTTAATATAAAAATTAAATATAAAAATTAAATATTGATCTGTGGGAAAAATCAATTTAATTTTAATATAAAAATTAAATATAAAAATTAAATATTGGTCTGTGGGAAGGAAATCAATTTAATTTTAATATAAAAATTAAATATAAAAATTAAATATTGGTCTGTGGGAAGGAAATCAATTTAATTTTAATATAAAAATTAAATATAAAAATTAAATATTGATCTGTGAGAAAGATCAATTTAATTTTAATATAAAAATTAAATATAAAAATTAAATATTGGTCTGTAGGAAAGATCAATTTAATTTTAATATAAAAATTAAATATAAAAATTAAATATTGGTCTGTAGGAAAGATCAATTTAATTTTAATATAAAAATTAAATATTGATCTGTGGGAAAGATCAATTTAATTTTAATATAAAAATTAAATATAAAAATTAAATATTGGTCTGTGGGAAGGAAATCAATTTAATTTTAATATAAAAATTAAATATAAAAATTAAATATTGGTCTGTGGAAAAGAAATCAATTTAATTTTAATATAAAAATTAAATATAAAAATTAAATATTGATCTGTGGGAAAAATCAATTTAATTTTAATATAAAAATTAAATATAAAAATTAAATATTGGTCTGTGGGAAGGAAATCAATTTAATTTTAATATAAAAATTAAATATAAAAATTAAATATTGGTCTGTGGGAAGGAAATCAATTTAATTTTAATATAAAAATTAAATATAAAAATTAAATATTGATCTGTGAGAAAGATCAATTTAATTTTAATATAAAAATTAAATATAAAAATTAAATATTGGTCTGTAGGAAAGATCAATTTAATTTTAATATAAAAATTAAATATAAAAATTAAATATTGGTCTGTGGGAAGGAAATCAATTTAATTTTAATATAAAAATTAAATATAAAAATTAAATATTGATCTGTGGGAAGGAAATCAATTTAATTTTAATATAAAAATTAAATATAAAAATTAAATATTGATCTGTGGGAAGGAAATCAATTTAATTTTAATATAAAAATTAAATATAAAAATTAAATATTGGTCTGTGGAAAAGATCAATTTAATTTTAATATAAAAATTAAATATTGATCTGTGAGAAGGAAATCAATTTAATTTTAATATAAAAATTAAATATAAAAATTAAATATTGATCTGTGAGAAAGATCAATTTAATTTTAATATAAAAATTAAATATAAAAATTAAATATTGATCTGTGAGAAAGATCAATTTAATTTTAATATAAAAATTAAATATAAAAATTAAATATTGATCTGTGGGAAAGATCAATTTAATTTTAATATAAAAATTAAATATAAAAATTAAATATTGATCTGTGGGAAGGAAATCAATTTAATTTTAATATAAAAATTAAATATAAAAATTAAATATTGGTCTGTGGGAAGGAAATCAATTTAATTTTAATATAAAAATTAAATATAAAAATTAAATATTGGTCTGTGGGAAGGAAATCAATTTAATTTTAATATAAAAATTAAATATAAAAATTAAATATTGGTCTGTAGGAAGGAAATCAATTTAATTTTAATATAAAAATTAAATATAAAAATTAAATATTGATCTGTGGGAAAGATCAATTTAATTTTAATATATAAATTAAATATAAAAATTAAATATTGGTCTGTGGGAAGGAAATCAATTTAATTTTAATATAAAAATTAAATATAAAAATTAAATATTGGTCTGTAGAAAAAATCAATTTAATTTTAATATAAAAATTAAATATAAAAATTAAATATTGATCTGTAGGAAGGAAATCAATTTAATTTTAATATAAAAATTAAATATAAAAATTAAATATTAATCTGTGGGAAAGATCAATTTAATTTTAATATAAAAATTAAATATAAAAATTAAATATTGGTCTGTGGGAAGGAAATCAATTTAATTTTAATATAAAAATTAAATATAAAAATTAAATATTGATCTGTAGGAAGAAAATCAATTTAATTTTAATATAAAAATTAAATATAAAAATTAAATATTGGTCTGTGGGAAGAAAATCAATTTAATTTTAATATAAAAATTAAATATAAAAATTAAATATTGATCTGTAGGAAGGAAATCAATTTAATTTTAATATAAAAATTAAATATAAAAATTAAATATTGGTCTGTAGGAAGGAAATCAATTTAATTTTAATATAAAAATTAAATATAAAAATTAAATATTGGTCTATGGAAAGGAATTTATATTAATTAATTAATATTATACTGGGATAAATAATAATATTATTTTTATATAAATATTTAATATATAATAAATATATTAGTCTATAAGAAAGAATTTATATTAATTAATTAATATTATACTGAGATAAATAATAATATTATTTTTATATAAATATTTAATATATAATAAATATATTAGTCTATGGAAAAGAATTTATATTAATTAATTAATATTATACTAGAATAAATAATAATATTATTTTTATATAAATATTTAATATATAATAAATATATTAGTCTATAAGAAAGAATTTATATTAATTAATTAATATTATACTGGGATAAATAATAATATTATTTTTATATAAATATTTAATATATAATAAATATATTAGTCTATGGGAAGGAATTTATATTAATTAATTAATATTATACTAGGATAAATAATAATATTATTTTTATATAAATATTTAATATATAATAAATATATTAGTCTATAAGAAAGAATTTATATTAATTAATTAATATTATACTGGGATAAATAATAATATTATTTTTATATAAATATTTAATATATAATAAATATATTAGTCTATGGGAAGGAATTTATATTAATTAATTAATATTATACTGGGATAAATAATAATATTATTTTTATATAAATATTTAATATATAATAAATATATTAGTCTATGGGAAGGAATTTATATTAATTAATTAATATTATACTGGGATAAATAATAATATTATTTTTATATAAATATTTAATATATAATAAATATATTAGTCTATGGGAAGGAATTTATATTAATTAATTAATATTATACTGGGATAAATAATAATATTATTTTTATATAAATATTTAATATATAATAAATATATTAGTCTATGGGAAGGAATTTATATTAATTAATTAATATTATACTGGGATAAATAATAATATTATTTTTATATAAATATTTAATATATAATAAATATATTAGTCTATGGGAAGGAATTTATATTAATTAATTAATATTATACTGGGATAAATAATAATATTATTTTTATATAAATATTTAATATATAATAAATATATTAGTCTATGGGAAGGAATTTATATTAATTAATTAATATTATACTGGGATAAATAATAATATTATTTTTATATAAATATTTAATATATAATAAATATATTAGTCTATGGGAAGGAATTTATATTAATTAATTAATATTATACTGGGATAAATAATAATATTATTTTTATATAAATATTTAATATATAATAAATATATTAGTCTATGGGAAGGAATTTATATTAATTAATTAATATTATACTGGGATAAATAATAATATTATTTTTATATAAATATTTAATATATAATAAATATATTAGTCTATGGGAAGGAATTTATATTAATTAATTAATATTATACTGGGATAAATAATAATATTATTTTTATATAAATATTTAATATATAATAAATATATTAGTCTATGGGAAGGAATTTATATTAATTAATTAATATTATACTGGGATAAATAATAATATTATTTTTATATAAATATTTAATATATAATAAATATATTAGTCTATGGGAAGGAATTTATATTAATTAATTAATATTATACTGGGATAAATAATAATATTATTTTTATATAAATATTTAATATATAATAAATATATTAGTCTATGGGAAGGAATTTATATTAATTAATTAATATTATACTGGGATAAATAATAATATTATTTTTATATAAATATTTAATATATAATAAATATATTAGTCTATGGGAAGGAATTTATATTAATTAATTAATATTATACTGGGATAAATAATAATATTATTTTTATATAAATATTTAATATATAATAAATATATTAGTCTATGGGAAGGAATTTATATTAATTAATTAATATTATACTGGGATAAATAATAATATTATTTTTATATAAAAATTAAATATAAAAATTAAATATTGATCTGTGAGAAGGAATTTATATTAATTAATTAATATTATACTGGGATAAATAATAATATTATTTTTATATAAATATTTAATATATAATAAATATATTAATCTGTGGGAAAGAATTTATATTAATTAATTAATATTATACTGAGATAAATAATAATATTATTTTTATATAAATATTTAATATATATATATATATATATATATATATATATATAATTTTAAATTTCTATAATATAAAACATTAAATTATAAATTTTAAATTTCTATAGTTTATTTAAAACATTAAATTGCAAATTTAAAAATATTTTTTAAAATTAGAAATTTATAATTTAAATATAATATAATATATATATATATATATATATATTATAATCATTTACTTATAATTTAATTTTATTTTTAAATAATTTTAATATATTTTTGATTATTAAATTAAAAATTTAATTTTTATATAAAATTTTAAAACATTAAAATTTATATATTTATGATAAATATCTAATCTTACTTTCTTATTTTAATATTTAATTTTTATTTAAATATATAATTTTTTAATAAAAATATTTTATATAACTTTTTTAATTATTAAATTAAAAACTTTTAATTTTAATATATATATATATATATATATATATATATTAAAGAACGTTAAAATTATATATTTAAAAAAATATATAACCCTTTATTCCATATACCTTAATATTTAATTAATATTAATATAATTTTCTTAATTATTAAATTAAAAATTTAATTTTAATATATATATATATATATATAATATATATATATATATATATATATATATATATATATATTAAAGAACGTTAGGATTATATATTTAAAAAATATATAATCCTTTATTTTTCTATTCCTTAATATTTAATTTTTATTTAATATATAATTTTTTAATAAAATAATATTATTTAATATAACTTTCTTAATTATTAAATTAAAAATTTAATATTTATTTATTTATATATATATATATATATATATATAAATATTAAAGAACATTAGGATTATATACTTAAAAAATATATAATCCTCTATTCTCCTTATACTATACCTTAATATTTAATTAATATTAATATAACTTTATTAATTATTAAATTAAAAATTTAATTTAATATATATATATATATATATATATATATATATATATATATATATATATATATATATATATAATATTAAAGAACGTTAGGATTATATACTTAAAAAATAAAATATATAATCCTCTATTCCTCTATTCTCCTTATCTATACCTTAATATTTAATTAATATTAATATAACTTTATTAATTATTAAATTAAAAATTTAATTTATTTATATATATATATATATATATATATATATATACATATATATATATATATATATATATATATATATATATATATATATATATATAAATATTAAAGAACGTTAGGATTATATACTTAAAAAATAAAATATATAATCCTTTATTCTCCTTATACTATACCTAAATATTTAATTAATATTAATATAACCTTCTTAATTATTAAATTAAAAATTTAATTTTATATATATATATATATATATATATATATATATATATATATATATATATATATATATATATATATATAATATTAAAGAACGTTAGGATTATATACTTAAAAAATAAAATATATAATCCTCTATTCTCCTTATTACTATACCTTAATATTTAATTAATATTAATATAACCTTCTTAATTATTAAATTAAAAATTTAATTTTAATATATATATATATATATATATATATATATATATATATATAATATTAAAGAACGTTAGGATTATATACTTAAAAAATAAAATATATAATCCTCTATTCTCCTTATACTATACCTTAATATTTAATTAATATTAATATAACTTTCTTAATTATTAAATTAAAAATTTAATTTTAATATATATATATATATATATATATAAAAAACATTAAGATTATATATTTAAAAATATATAATCCTTTATTTTTATAATCTTAATATTTAATTTAATTTTTATTTAATATATAATTTTTTAATAAAATAATATTTAATATAATTTTAATTATTAAATTAAAAATTTAATATATAATATATATATATATATATATATATATATAACATTAAAGAACGTTAGGATTATATACTTAAAAAATATATAATCCTCTACTCTTTATTCTATACCTTAATATTTAATAATATAATATTATTTAATATAACTTTTTTAATTATTAAATTAAAAATTTAATTTATTTATATTTATAATATATATATATATATATATATTAAAGAACGTTAGGATTATATATTTTAAAAATATATAACCCTTTTCTACTATACCTTAATATTTAATTTTTATTTAATATATAATTTTCTAATAAAAATAATATATTTAATACAACTTTTTTAATTATTAAATTAAAAATTTAATTTTAATAAACAAAAATCAAAATATAAATATTAAATTAAATAATTTAATAATTATTTAAACTTTAATTTATATTTAAATAATTATAAAAAAATTTTAATTTCTTAATTATTAAATAATTTTAATTTAATTTTAACAAAATATAAATAAATAATTAAATAATTAAAATTAATTAATTCTATTAATTCTAATAATAAATTTAATTTTAAAATTATATATATATATATATATATATATATATATATATAATTTATTTTAATCTTATTTAATAGTTACAATAAAACATTAAATTTTCAATTTAAATACATTTTTACAAATTTAAATATATGTTAAAAAAATACAAATATAAAATTATATTCAAACTTATAAAAAATTGAAAAAAATATAAAGTTCCTTATATTAAAATATTTTATATTATTTGCTATTGTATTCTAGTAGACAATTTTAATATTAGATCTTTAATAATTTATCATTATCTTTTTGAAAATTAATTTTTATAAAAAAATTAATTTAATTTATTTTATCCCATTATACTTTATTTTAAATTATATTTATATATCATATATTATATATATTATTTCACAATTTTAAATTATAAATATTATATATATTATTCACAATTTTAAATTCTATTTAATATTTATTTACTTAACTTATAAATATTAAAAAATTATTCTATATTTAATTTTAATACAAAATTCCTTAATTTTATTAATTTTCTTAATTTTATAATTTTATTATATATATATATATATATATATATATATATATATATATATATATATATATATTAAAATTTTTTAATTTGGATATTAGTTAATTTTATAACATTTAAATTGCAATTAAAAATAAATTTTAAATTATATCTTTATAAATAAACTAAATTTAAGTTATTAGACTCATGATCTAAATATAGATTAATTTCTTTTATAAATATTTAATAAAATTATATATTATAATTTTATATATCTACTAATTTTTTTAGTTCCTTAAAATTCAAATTTTTAAATGCTTTTACACTAAGATATATTTAATATATATATATATATATATATATATATTATTAAACTTAAACATAAATAAAACAATATGCCTGATAAAAGGATTATTTTGATAGAATATATATGTATAATATTTATACTATTGTTAAATAATTTAAATTAAATTTAATTATAAATTATTTATAAAAATTTCCCAATTAAATATTTTTATTAAATTTTCCCTTATTTTACTTTCATTATCTATTTTTTTTTTAGAAAATATTTTTATAAAATGAATAATTTTAGAATTTTTTTCTCTTATTTTTATTGGATATTTAAATTTTAATAATGTAAATAAAATTCCCAGATTAATTTATTTTTTTATCTCTAGAATCTCTAGATTATTAATTTTTATAAATTTTATTTATTCAATAAATTATTTAATTATTCAATTAAAAACTAATACTAATTTAATCTTAATATTTAGATTATTCTTAAAATTAGGAATTTTTCCTTTTAATGTATGAATAATTTATACATTTCCTTTTCTCTCTTGAAACGAAATTTTTTTTTTCTCCACATTTGCAAAAATTATTCCTATTAATTTAATTAGATTTTCTATTTACTTTAATTCTTATTTATTAATATTTTTAACTATAAATAGAATTATTGCTTCTATTTTCATTATAGAAGAAACAAATTTAAAAAAAATTCTAATTTTTTCCTCAATAAATCATTCCTCTTACTTAATTTTTATTTCATTTCTTAATTCTCAAACATTTATTTTTTATTTTATTATTTATTTATTAAATACATTTCTATTACTTTATTTACTTGAAAAAATAAATTTTAAAAATAAAATTTTCACTTTAAATTTAAATAGAATAAAAAATTTTAATTATCTTTTTATTATTATTATTTTTTCTTATAGTATATTACCTCCATTTAGTTCTTTTATAGCAAAATGATTTTTTTTTTATGAAAATATTTTAATTCAAAAATCTATTTTCTTTTTAATTATTTTAGCAATTTCTAGAGTTATTATAACATGAAGTTATTTAAATATTATTAACTATCAACTTACTTTATCGAAATTAACTAAAAAATCTTGATTAAAATTCCCAAAATTCTATTTCAAGAATAATTTTAATTTAATTTTAACCTTTTCTTTAATTTTTTTTTTTAATTTTTATCTATTAATTTTTTAGTATTAGAAAATTTATTTCATTATTAAATTTACAATTTAATCCTTTTATCAGGCATAATACTTATAAAGATTTTAAGTTAACAATAAACTATCAACCTTCAAAGTTGAAAATATAATATTTTTAAATCTTAATTAAATGGTTTTATTCTACTAATCATAAAGATATTGGAATTCTTTATATAATATTTGCTTTATGATCTGGAATAATTGGTTCAGCAATAAGAATTATTATTCGAATAGAATTAAGTATTCCTGGATCATGAATTTCTAATGACCAAATCTATAATTCTTTAGTTACAGCTCATGCTTTTTTAATAATTTTTTTTCTTGTAATACCATTTTTAATTGGGGGATTTGGAAATTGATTAATTCCTTTAATATTAGGAATTCCAGATATAGCTTTTCCCCGAATAAATAATATTAGATTTTGACTTTTACCCCCATCTTTAATAATTTTACTTTTAAGAAATTTTTTAAATCCAAGACCAGGAACAGGATGAACTGTATATCCTCCTTTATCTTCAAATTTATACCATTCTTCACCCTCAGTAGATTTAGCAATTTTTTCTTTACATATTTCAGGATTATCTTCTATTATAGGATCACTAAATTTTATTGTTACAATTATTATAATAAAAAATATTTCCTTAAAACATATACAATTACCTTTATTTCCTTGATCTGTTTTTATTACAACTATTCTTTTACTTTTTTCCTTACCAGTATTAGCTGGTGCTATTACTATATTATTATTTGACCGAAATTTTAATACATCTTTTTTTGATCCAACTGGAGGAGGAGACCCAATTCTTTATCAACATTTATTTTGATTCTTCGGTCACCCAGAAGTCTATATTCTAATCCTTCCAGGATTTGGGTTAATTTCCCAAATTATTTCTAATGAAAGAGGAAAAAAAGAAACTTTTGGAAATATTGGAATAATTTATGCTATATTAAGAATTGGACTTTTAGGTTTTATTGTATGAGCTCATCATATATTTACCGTCGGATTAGATGTAGATACTCGAGCTTATTTTACCTCAGCTACTATAATTATTGCAATTCCAACAGGAATTAAAGTTTTTAGATGACTAGCAACATATCACGGCTCTAAATTAAAAATAAATATATCTATTATATGAACTCTAGGATTTATTTTTCTTTTTACCATAGGAGGATTAACAGGAATTATATTATCTAATTCTTCTATTGATATTATCCTACATGATACATACTATGTTGTAGGACATTTTCATTATGTTTTATCTATAGGAGCTATTTTTTCTATTATAGCCGCTATTATTCACTGATTCCCTATAATCATTGGACTTTCAATAAACCAATCTTGATTAAAAATTCAATTTTTCTTAATATTTATTGGAGTAAATATAACTTTTTTTCCTCAACATTTTTTAGGAATAATAGGAATACCACGTCGATATTCAGATTATCCAGATTCTTATATATGTTGAAATTTATTTTCCTCTATAGGATCTTTAATTACTTTAAACAGAATTATTGTAATAATTTATATTATTTTTGAAAGATTATATTCAAAACGAATAATTTTATTTAAATTTAATCAAACAGCTTTAGAATGAATTATACATAATCCCCCTTTAAATCATTCTTATAAGGAAATTCCATTAATTTTAAAAATTTAATTTAATATGGCAGATTAGTGCAATGGATTTAAGATCCATATATAAAATTATTTAATTTTTATTAAAAATTTCTTCATGATATATATATTCATTTCAAGATTCAAATTCCCCTTATTCAGATAATCTTATATCATTTCATAATTTTACTATAATATTTATAATCATAATTATTTCAACTACACTTTTTATATTAATAGATATTTTTAATAATAAATTTATTAATCGATTTCTTTTAAAACATCATACTATTGAAATTATTTGAACTATTATTCCAGCTATTATTCTTTTATTTATTTGTTTTCCATCTTTAAAAATTTTATATTTTACAGATGAATTATGAAACCCAATTTTTTTTACAGTAAAAAGTATTGGACACCAATGATACTGAAGATATGAATATCCTGAATTTAATAATTTTGAATTTGATTCTTATATAAATAAAAACTTTGAATATAATTCTTTCCGATTATTGGATGTAGATAATCGTATAATTATTCCCTTTAAAATTTCAATTCGAATATTAACTACTTCTACAGATGTTATTCATTCTTGAACTATTCCTTCTATAGGAGTAAAAAGAGATGCAACCCCAGGTCGAATTAATCAAATAAATATTCTTGCTTTACGACCTGGACTTTTTTTTGGCCAATGTTCAGAAATTTGTGGTATAAATCATAGATTTATACCTATTGTTTTAGAATCTACATCTTATAACAATTTTATAAATTGAATTAAAAATTCTACTTAAAGAAATTAGTTAAATATAAATAATAACATTAATTTGTCAAATTAAAATTAATTTCCTTCAAAATTATTTCTTAAATTTTATCATTAAGTGTCTGAAACAAAATAAGAATTGATCTTTTAAATCAAATATAGTATTTATTATACTCTTAATGAAAATTTTATTCCACAAATAAGACCTAGATATTGAATATTAATTTCTATCTTTGAATTATTAATTTTTTTCATATTAATCTTTAAAATTTATTTTTTTCCAATTAATTTAAAAATTTATTTTCCTAAAAAATCCTTTAAAACCCATAAATTATTTAATTGAAAATGATAATAAATCTTTTTGAAATTTTTGACCCAACTACAAGAATACATTTTTCTTTAAATTGAATTAATTCTATATTAATTTTTATTATTCTACCTTTAAATTTTTGAATTATTCCATCCCGATTTGAAATATTATTTATTTCAATTTCTAAAATTATTTTTTCTGAATTTAAAAGCTTAACAAAAAAAAAGTATAAAATAAATATTTTAATTTTTTTTAGATTAATAACTTTTATTGCATTAAGAAATTTTATAGGATTATTCCCTTATATTTTTACTTCAACAAGTCATATATCATTTAATTTAATTATTGCTTTATCTTCTTGAATAAGATTTTTTATTTATAGATGATGAAATAAACCATTAAATATATTAATTCATTTAGTTCCTTTAAATACACCCCCTGCTTTAATAAATTTTATAGTAATAATTGAACTAATTAGAAATATTATTCGACCTTTTACTTTAGCAATTCGATTAACTGCAAATATAATTGCAGGACATCTACTATTAACTCTTTTAGGCACATTCATTTCTAAATTCTTAATTTTATTACCTATCACAATTTTAATTCAAAATTTATTAATAATTTTAGAAATTGCAGTTTCTATAATTCAAGCATATGTATTTTCTATTCTTTCTTTATTATATTTTTTAGAATCTAAAAATTAATGTCAATTTATTATAATCATCCTTTTCATTTAGTTACTAACAGACCTTGACCTATTATAAACGCTTTTAATTTAATAAATTTATTATTAAGATTAGTAATATGATTCTTTTACTTAAATTTTTTTTTAATTTTTATTAATTTTCTTATCTTAATCTCTTCTATATTTTTTTGATGACGAGATATTATTCGAGAAAGAACTTTTCAAGGATTTCATACATTTTTAGTTTTAAAACTAATAAAATTTAGAATAATCTTATTTATTATTTCAGAATTTTTTTTTTTTATTTCATTATTTTGAACTTATTTTCATTCTATAAGTTCCCCAGGAATAGAAATTGGTTTACTTTGACCCCCTAAAAATATTATCATATTCAATCCATTTAGAATCCCTTTATTAAATTCATTAATTTTAATTTCTTCAGGAATTTCCCTAACTTGAAGTCACAATAGATTATTAAATAAAAATTATATAGAAAGAAAAATTTCTCTAATAATTACTATTATTTTAGGAATATATTTTTCTTTTCTCCAATTTATTGAATATATAGAAGCTCCATTCTGTTTTAATGATAGAATTTTTGGATCTATTTTCTTTATAGCAACAGGATTTCACGGATTACATGTAATTATTGGAATTATTTTCTTATTTATTACACTAATCCGATTAATTAATCTACATTTTTCTGCAACTCATCATTTTAATTTTGAAGCAGCATCTTGATATTGACATTTTGTAGATGTAATTTGATTATTTTTATATATTTCAATTTATTGATGAATATTTTAAATATAATAATAATTAATATATATATAGTATAAACTTAATTACATTTAATTTCCAATTAAAAAATTTATAAAATTAATATATATAATTTTTAATATTATATTTTTATTTTATTTTATAATAATTATTACTTCTATACTTATATTAATTAATTTTTATTTAAGAATATATAAACCATTAAATCGAGAAAAAATTACCCCATTTGAATGTGGATTTAACTCCCAATCAAACTCCCGTCTCCCATTTTCTACACAATTTTTCCTAATTACTTTACTATTCTTAATTTTTGATATTGAAATTATCTTAATTTTACCATCTATCTTTTTAATAAAATTTAAATCTATTTTTTTAATATTAATTATTTTAATTTTTATTTTTTTAATAATTATTAGTCTACTTATTGAATGAAGTTATAGATTATTAAATTGAATTTTTTAATATATGGACTAAAAAAGTCTAATATTAAGCCGAAATTAATTGTAAAAATTACTTCATATATTTATATATATAATATATACATATTAATATTAATTGAAGCTAAAATAGAAGCAATTTATTGTTAATAAATTTATTGAATTAAAATTCCAATTAAAGAAATAAATTTAAATAGAACTTCTAATTCTAAATTTAATATTTTATATATTATTATTTCTAAATAATTTTTATATAGTTTAATAAAACTTTATATTTTCAGTATAATATTAATAAATATAAAATTTATTTATAAAAATTATATTTATAAAAATTTTATTTAAAAATATTAAAATTACCTTAATATCTTCAATATTATGCTCTTCTTAAGCTATTTAAATTTTAAATTAAAAAAATAAAAATTAATATTATTAATAAATTAGTTAATAATATATTCATAAAATTATATTCATTTAACTTATATTTAAATAAATAAAATTTCAATTTTATAAATTTAATCTTAAATTCAAATAAATTTTTTTCATGAATATTTTCATACAATATAACTATATTTAAAGGTAAATCATAATACAAATAAATTTTTTCGATATAAAATATTGTTCTTATAAAATTTCCTATTATTAAATTTTTATAAGAATTAAAATAAAAAAACTGCCCAATCAAAATTCCACATAAAATTAATTTTATAACCATAATTTTTAAATTTATTGTTAATACAATTAAATAATTTAAATTAAAAATTTTAAAATATAAATATCCAATAAAAAAAATAGTTATTAATAAAATAAATATACAAAAATTTACCAAAATACCTTCTTTCTTAATTAAATTTACATAATAATTTTTTTTAGAAAATAAAATAAATATAATTAATCGAATAGAATAAGATACAGTAAAAATTGTAGAAAAAATTAAAAATATTATTCTAATTATATTTATTTTTCTTAAAAAAATTAATTCCATAATTATATCTTTAGAAAAATATCCTGATATAAAAGGAAATCCTATTAAACATATTAAAGAAAAAATTAAAACTATAGTTTTAAAAGGATAAATATAAATTATACCACCATAACATCGGATATCTTGATTTCTATTAAAATTATGAATAAATCTACCCACACATAAAAATATTAAAGATTTAAATAAAGCATGAATTACTAAATGAAAAAAAGCTATTTCCCAAAATCCTAATCTTAAAATTCTTATTATTAATCTTAATTGACTTAAAGTCGATAAAGCAATAATTTTTTTAAAATCAAATTCATAATTTGCAATTAAACCCGCTATAAATATAGTTAACCTAGAAATTAATAAAATATATTTATTAAAACATCCTAAAAACAAAAATTTATTATATCGAATTAATAAATAAACCCCAGCTGTTACTAAAGTTGAAGAATGAACTAAAGATGAGACAGGAGTAGGAGCTATTATTGCAGCAGGTAATCATAAAGTAAATGGAATTTGAGCTCTTTTTGTAAAAGCTACTAATACTAATAAAATTAATATTAATAAATTAAATTTATAAATTATTAAATTTCACCTCCCATATATTATTCCCATAGTAATTATTAATAAAATTCCCACATCCCCTACACGATTTCTAAAAATTGTTAATATTCCAGCATTATAAGCTTTATCATTTTGATAATAAATAATTAAACAATAAGAAATTAATCCTAAACCATCTCATCCTAATAAAATTGTTAAAAATCTAGGTCTCAAAATTATAAAATATATTGATACTACAAATAAAATTACTAAAATAATAAATCGATTTATAAATTTATCCCCTTCTATATAATAAATTCTATAAATTAATACAACTATAGAAATAAGTGAAACTAATATTAAAAATATTATTCTATAAAAATCTAAATAAATAAAAAAAGAAAATTTTATTCTATTATATCTATAAATTATTCATTCTAAAATAATTAAATTCCTATTAAAAAAAATAATTATTATAAATAAAAAAAAAAATCCCGTAAATACAAATAATATATATACAAATATAATTAAAATAATTTAAAGTACTTAATTTACATCTTTGAACCCACATTTCAAAATTTTTTTTTAAACTATTTAAATTAAATAAAAATTCTTAAATTTAAAATAACTATATTTAAAGGAATTCAATGAAATAATAAAATTAAATAATTAATTAATTTTCCTCTTCTTAATCTTTTATAAAAAAAATTCTTTCCATGAACAATAAATCTAAAAAAATATAAAGAATACATAAATCTAACTAAACAATAAAAAAATAATTTAATTATTAATAATCTTATTCAATTAACTAATCTTATCAATAAAAAAATTTCCCCAACTAAATTTAAAGAAAAAGGAGCAGCTATATTTGAAGAACATATTAAAAATCATATCAATGATATAGAAGGCATAAAAATTAAAACACCCTTATTAATAATTATCAATCGTCTATGAGTCTCCAAATAACATAAATTTAATAAATAAAATAATCCAGAAGAACACAACCCATGAGCAATTATTATTAAATATGAACCTAAAAATCTTAATTTTCTTATAGTAAATATAGAAGCTATTAATAAATTTATATGAACAACAGAAGATATTGCTACTAAAATTTTTATATCAATTTGTCGAAAACAACTAAATCTTAAAATAATCCTTCCCAATAATCCAATTTCAATAAAATACTTATTCATTTCTAAAAAATTTTGAAAAAAAATCATTATTAATCGTAATAATCCATAAGACCCTAACTTTAATAAAATTGCAGCTAAAATTATTGATCCAAATACAGGAGCTTCTACATGAGCTTTTAATAATCAACCATGAATTATATATATTGGTATTTTTACTAAAAATCCTATAATTAAATATAAAAATAAAATTTTATTTAACTTAAATTTTATTCTTTCTAATAATAAAAATCTTAAAGACCCTATTAAATTAAATAAATAAAATAATACTAATAATAAAGGTAATGAAAAAAATAAAGTATAAAATATCAAATAATATCTTGCATAAATTCGTAAAAATCCTATTCCTCATTTCATAATAAAAAAAAAAATAATTAATAAACTTACTTCAAAAAAAAAATAAAATATTAATATATTTATTCTAAAAAAATTTATTACTAAAACAATTAATATTAATATTAATAAATTTAAACATAAAATCAAATTTTTTTCCTGATTAATTCTCATAAATACTAATCCAAAAATCCATAAAGATATCATAATAATTCCATAAGAATAAAAATTTAATCCAAAATTTAATCTTAAATTAATTCATTCCATAAAAAATCTATTCATTCTTAATATCAAAAAACTCAATAAAAATATTATATTTCTAATAAAATATAACTTTTTATAAATATTAAAATTAATAATTAAAAATCCAACTATAAAAATTATACTTTCTATTATTAACATTTTAAATTTATTATTATAAAACCTTGATTTCCAATAATTCTCAATATTGACACTACAATTGATAATCCTAAAACAGCTTCACAAACAGAAAAAATTAAATAATATATAAATATTCACCTTAAATATTCCAACTCATTTAATATTAAAATTATTAAATTCAATACTACGAAAAATTCCATTCTAATTAAAAATATTAAAAAATACTTATTAATTATTAATATTATTATAAAAATTAAAACTATTAAAATTAAAAAATATCTTTTTAAAATAAATTAGACTTTATAGTTTAAAAAAAACATTAATTTTGTAAATTAATATTGAAAATTTTTTCTAAAGTCTAATTTCAAAATAATTTTATAAATATCTTTAATTCCCAAAATTAAAATTTTTATTTAAACTATATTTTGTTAATGTTAATATCAAAAATTTTATTTATATTCATAAATCTATTTATTATCACAAATATTTTATTACTTTCTTCACTACATCCAATTACTATTTTATTCTCTTTTATTATTTTCACCTTATCCTCATCTACTTTAATATTTTTAAATATAAATAATTCAATATACTCTTTTATAATTTCAATTTCTTTAATCGGAGGAATAATAATTATATTTAATTATTTTGTAAGATTAATTAACAATGAAAATTCAAAAATAAAATTTTTTGAACTAATCACTTCTATTAATTTTTTTTTTATTTCTTTTATTATAATTATTCATTTTATTAATTGAATACCAATTTTTATATTTACAGAAAACATAATTTTAAATAATAATTTATTTAAAATTCAAAATATTTATTTTTATCCAATAAATTATTTAACTATTTTTATAATCTTATTCTTATTAATTTGCTTAACTCTTTCATTCAAAATATCTACAATTAAAATAATCCCTCTTCGTAAAATTAAAATTTAATGAAAAATAAATATTTAAAAATTTTTAAATCTAATAAATTTCTTAATATCATTTATTCTTCATTCAATATTCATCCTACCCCAGTAAACATTAATTATTTATGAAACTTTGGATCAATTTTAGGAATTCTTTTATTAATTCAAATTATTTCAGGTTTCATTTTATCTATGCATTATTGTCCAAATATTAATTATGCTTTTGATAGAATTATTCACATTATAAAAAATGTTAATTCTGGATGAATATTTCGTTATATTCATTTAAATGGGGCATCATTTTATTTTCTTTGTATATATATACATATTAGACGAAATATTTTTTATCAATGTTATTCATCTCAACATGTATGAAATATTGGAATTATTATTTTATTAACTTCAATAGGAACTGCTTTTATAGGATATGTTTTACCATGAGGACAAATATCTTTTTGAGGAGCAACAGTAATTACAAATCTTCTTTCTGCAATCCCTTATATTGGACAAACAATTGTAGAATGAATCTGAGGAGGATTTTCTATTAATAATGCTACATTAAATCGATTCTTTTCATTACATTTTATTTTACCATTATTAATTCTAATAATAGTTATTATACATCTTTATTTCCTTCATATAACTGGATCTAATAATCCAATAGGAACAAATAGAAATATTTATAAAATTCCTTTCCACTCATATTTCTCATCCAAAGATATTCTTGGATTTTTTATAATTTTTATATCATTTAGATTTATTATTCTACAAAATCCTAATATATTAAATGATCCTGATAATTGATCTATTGCAAACCCTATAAATACCCCACAACATATTAAACCTGAATGATATTTCCTATTTGCTTATTCAATTTTACGAGCTATTCCCAATAAATTAGGGGGAGTATTAGCTTTACTTTTTTCTATTTTAATTCTTTTTATTCTCCCATTTATAATAAATCATAAATTTAAAACTAATAAATTTTACCCATTAAATAATTTCTTATTTTGATTTTTTATTAATAATTTCATCATTTTAACTTGATTAGGAAGACAACCTATTGATTATCCTTACACTTTAATTAATCTAATTTTTACAAATATATACTTTATATTTTTTTTTTCAAATATATATTTTATAAAATTTTGAGATAAAATCATCTATAATTATTAATTAATGAGTCTGAATAGACATATATTTTGAAAATATATTAAAGAAAAATAACTTTCTATTAATTTAAATATATAAATTTATTAATATTTTTAAAATAAAATTAATATATATATAAATTAAAATAAAAGATAAAAATTTTTTTCAACATATATATATTAATTCATCATATCGAATTCGAGGTATAATTCTTCGAATTCAAATAAAAAAAAAATTATGATATAAAATTATTAATAAAGTAAAAATTGAATAATTAAAATTAAAAAAAATAATTGATATAATCAATCTTATAAATAAAATTATTATATATTCAGCTATAAAAATTAAAGAAAATCTCCCCCTATAATATTCAACATTAAATCCTGAAACTAATTCAGACTCCCCCTCAATTAAATCAAAAGGAGCCCGATTCAATTCAATTATTATTCTAATAATTAATATAAAATATAAAGGAAAAAAAAAAAAAATAAATTTTACATTAAATTGAAATTTAATAAATGTTTCTAAAGAAAATCTCTCAATAAATATTATAATAACAAAAAATATAAAAAATAATCTCACTTCAAAAGAAATAGATTGAGAAATAGATCGTAAACACCCTAATATTGCATAAATTGAATTAGATGATCATCCTATTATTATAGTTGGATAAACTCTTAAACTTAATATTAAAAATAAAAATACCAATCCAAATTTAAAATTTATTCAATTTCTAAAATAAGGCATTAATAATCAATAAAATACCGAAATTAATAATATAATTATTGGACCTAATATATATATATATAAATTAATTTTATCCAAATATATATATTCTTTAGAAAACAATTTAATTGCATCAGAAAAAGGTTGTAATAAACCTTTAATTCCTACTTTATTTGGACCTTTACGAATTTGAATATAACCTAAAATTTTTCGTTCCAATAATGTTAAAAATGCTACCCCAATTAATACTATCACTACAGTAATTAATAAATAAATAAAATTTAAATAAATTATTATCTATAATTATATATATATTATTTAAATTCTAAATTTAATGCACTACTCTGCCAAGATAATTTAACTTATTAATAATTAATTAAAAATTATTTTTAAAACTTAGTCCTTTCGTACAAAAATCTTAAATCTTTTTAAAGATAGAAACCAATCTGACTCACGTCGATCTGAACTCAAATCATGTAAAATTTTAATAGTCGAACAGACTAAATTTATAAACACCTGCATTTATAATTAATTTTAATTCAACATCGAGGTCGCAAACACCTTTTTCAATTTGATCTTTCCAAAAATATTACGCTGTTATCCCTAAGGTAATTTATTTTTATATTATTAATTATATTTCAATTTAAAATTCTATCAATCAATATTTTAAAATTTTAAAGTTAAATAAATTTAAAAATCCTCCCAACTAAATATATTAATACAATTTATAAAATTTATAATATATAAAATTCTATAGGGTCTTATCGTCCCTTAAATAAAATTAAGCATTTTGACTCAAAATTTAAATTTATTTTATATTATTGAGACAGTTTATATTTCATTAATTCATTCATCCCAGCCTTCAATTAAAAGACAATTGATTATGCTACCTTTGTACAGTCAAAATACTGCAGCTATTTAATTCCTCATTGAGCAGAACTGACTTTATATTAAATTCAAAAAGACATGTTTTTGTTAAACAGGTGAATATAATTATTTTGCCTAGTTACTTAAATATATATTTATATATATATACTATTCATAAAATAATTTATACAAATTAAATTACTAATTTAATCATTATATTATAACTAATATTATTAAAATTATTTTTTTTTTAAAATCAATATATATAATTAATTTTACTATAATTAAAAATTTATTAATAAATTATTAAATACTCATTAAATTCTTTTAAATTTTAAAATTAATCTTTTTAATTTTAATTTAAATTATTATATAAATTTAATTTATAGATTATCCCATAAATTATTTATATTTTCTAAAATAAACTTTTTTATTTAAATTTACTTTAAAAAATATATAAATTAAATTTAATTCAAAAATAACTAGATATCATTAAAATTGAATAACATCTAATCTCTAAATATATATTTATAATTTTTATTCAACAAAAAAAATTTTATATATTTAACTCTTTTAATTTCGAGATATTTAATTTATTAAAAATTTTTAAATTAACCCTGATACAAAAGGTACAAAATTTTACTTTAATTTATAAAATTTTAAAATTTCATTTACATTACTTATATATATAAATATATTTATTATTTCTTAAAATATTACTTTAACATAAAATTTTTATAAAAACTTTTTATAATATACTAATTAAAACAATAAAAAAATTTTATTTAATTAATTAATTAAAATTTTAATAATTAAATTAATCTTTTCAGTGTAATTGAAAAATTTTATTTAAACTAAAATTTTATCTAAGAACATTTTCCAATATTCTTACTTTGTTACGACTTATTTCAAATTTTATTGAAATTGACGGGCAATTTGTACATTATATAAAAAAAAAATTCAAATTAATATAACAATTAATTTTACTTTTAAATCCTTTTTATTAAAAATATTAAAACTTCTAACTCAAAAATTATTTATTAATGTAACTCATATTATCTAATAAATACTTTATTTTGATTTGAATTTTTTTTAAATATAATAAAATTTTAATTATAATATTTATACAAAATTTTTAAACAACAATACAAAAATAATTTATAATATTTTATTAGTACTTCCTATCGTGGATCATCAAATTAATATACAAGTTCCCCTAAAATTTTATATAACTGCCATATCTTATAATTTTAATGCTTTACATTTAATAATTAATTATTTTTTAAAATTAATATAATAGGGTATCTAATCCTAGTCTTACTTTTTAATCTTTGTAATTTCCATTAAATAATTATTAATTATTATAAAATTATTATATTTCACCATTATAAATTTAATTTTATTAATTATTAATTATAAAATTACTATATTTAAAAAAATTAACTCTTAAATCTAGTTTAACCGCTATTGCTGGCACTAAATTAAAATTTAATAAAATTATTTTCCATTAAAAACTTTCATTTTAATTAAAAGTATTATATATTAATTAACTAATAATATTTATTATTTAAATAAATACCCTATATTAAACTTTATATATATTTAAATAATTTAATTAATTATAAATCTAAAATCAAAATTTTTTCTAATAAATTAAATTCACAAAATTAAATTTAAAATACTTTTTCTATTCATATATATATATATATATATATATATATTAAAATTAATTTATTATACAATTAATTTAATTATAAATTTTAATATATAAATATATATATATATATATATATATATATATATATATATATACATAAACTATTCCTAATTTAAATTAAAAATAAATAATAATAAAAATAATTTTAAATTTAAATATAAAAAATTTATATTAATTCTAAATTTATTTAATTTTATAAAATTAAAATTTATATTTTTATACAAAACTAAAACAATTTTAAAAATAAAACTTTAATATAAAAATTTAAAATACAATTTTTAATATAATTTTTATTATTTAATAATTCATATTCTCTATATAAATTATAGGACTATCATTTAGATAGTCCTAACGTTCCTTTAAATAATAAATATTAAAATTAAAAATCATAAATCTAAATATAAAATTTAAAATACAATTTTTAATATAATTTTTATTATTTAATAATTCATATTCTCTATATAAATTATAAATCATTTAGATAATCCTAACGGTTCATTTAAATAATAAATATTAAAATTAAAAATCATAAATCTAAATATAAAATTTAAAATACAATTTTTAATATAATTTTTATTATTTAATAATTCATATTCTCTATATAAATTATAGGACTATCATTTAGATAATTCTAACGTTCCCTTAAATAATAAATATTAAAATTAAAAATTATAAATCTAAATATAAAATTTAATACAATTTTTAATATAATTTTTATTATTTAATAATTCATATTCTCTATATAAATTATAGGACTATCATTTAAATAGCCCTAATGTTCCTTTAAATAATAAATATTAAAATTAAAAATTATAAATCTAAATATAAAATTTAATACAATTTTTAATATAATTTTTATTATTTAATAATTCATATTCTCTATATAAATTATAGGACTATCATTTAGATAAATCTAACATTCCTTTAAATAATAAATATTAAAATTAAAAATCATAAATCTAAATATAAAATTTAAAATACAATTTTTAATATAATTTTTATTATTTAATAATTCATATTCTCTATATAAATTATAGGACTATCATTTAGATAAATCTAACGTTCCCTTAAATAATAAATATTAAAATTAAAAATTATAAATCTAAATATAAAATTTAATACAATTTTTAATATAATTTTTATTATTTAATAATTCATATTCTCTATATAAATTATAGGACTATCATTTAAATAAATCTAACGTTCCCTTAAATAATAAATATTAAAATTAAAAATTATAAATCTAAATATAAAATTTAATACAATTTTTAATATAATTTTTATTATTTAATAATTCATATTCTCTATATAAATTATAGGACTATCATTTAGATAGTCCTAACGTTCCTTTAAATAATAAATATTAAAATTAAAAATTATAAATCTAAATATAAAATTTAATACAATTTTTAATATAATTTTTATTATTTAATAATTCATATTCTCTATATAAATTATAGGACCATCATTTAAATAAATCTAACATTCCTTTAAATAATAAATATTAAAATTAAAAATCATAAATCTAAATATAAAATTTAAAATACAATTTTTAATATAATTTTTATTATTTAATAATTCATATTCTCTATATAAATTATAAAACTATCATTTAGATAAATCTAACGTTCCTTTAAATAATAAATATTAAAATTAAAAATTATAAATCTAAATATAAAATTTAATACAATTTTTAATATAATTTTTATTATTTAATAATTCATATTCTCTATATAAATTATAGGACTATCATTTAAATAAATCTAACGTTCCCTTAAATAATAAATATTAAAATTAAAAATCATAAATCTAAATATAAAATTTAAAATACAATTTTTAATATAATTTTTATTATTTAATAATTCATATTCTCTATATAAATTATAAAACTATCATTTAGATAAATCTAACGTTCCCTTAAATAATAAATATTAAAATTAAAAATTATAAATCTAAATATAAAATTTAATACAATTTTTAATATAATTTTTATTATTTAATAATTCATATTCTCTATATAAATTATAGGACTATCATTTAAATAAATCTAACGTTCCCTTAAATAATAAATATTAAAATTAAAAATCATAAATCTAAATATAAAATTTAAAATACAATTTTTAATATAATTTTTATTATTTAATAATTCATATTCTCTATATAAATTATAGAACTATCATTTAAATAAATCTAACGTTCCCTTAAATAATAAATATTAAAATTAAAAATTATAAATCTAAATATAAAATTTAATACAATTTTTAATATAATTTTTATTATTTAATAATTCATATTCTATATATAAATTATAGGACTATCATTTAGATAGTCCTAACGTTCCTTTAAATAATAAATATTAAAATTAAAAATTATAAATCTAAATATAAAATTTAAAATACAATTTTTAATATAATTTTTATTATTTAATAATTCATATTCTCTATATAAATTATAGGACTATCATTTAAATAAATCTAACGTTCCCTTAAATAATAAATATTAAAATTAAAAATTATAAATCTAAATATAAAATTTAATACAATTTTTAATATAATTTTTATTATTTAATAATTCATATTCTCTATATAAATTATAAGACTATCATTTAGATAAATCTAACGTTCCCTTAAATAATAAATATTAAAATTAAAAATTATAAATCTAAATATAAAATTTAATACAATTTTTAATATAATTTTTATTATTTAATAATTCATATTCTCTATATAAATTATAGAACTATCATTTAGATAGTCCTAACGTTCCTTTAAATAATAAATATTAAAATTAAAAATTATAAATCTAAATATAAAATTTAATACAATTTTTAATATAATTTTTATTATTTAATAATTCATATTCTCTATATAAATTATAGGACTATCATTTAGATAGTCCTAACGTTCCTTTAAATAATAAATATTAAAATTAAAAATTATAAATCTAAATATAAAATTTAATACAATTTTTAATATAATTTTTATTATTTAATAATTCATATTCTCTATATAAATTATAGGACTATCATTTAGATAAATCTAACGTTCCTTTAAATAATAAATATTAAAATTAAAAATCATAAATCTAAATATAAAATTTAAAATACAATTTTTAATATAATTTTTATTATTTAATAATTCATATTCTCTATATATAAATTATAGGACTATCATTTAGATAGTCCTAACGTTCCTTTAAATAATAAATATTAAAATTAAAAATTATAAATCTAAATATAAAATTTAATACAATTTTTAATATAATTTTTATTATTTAATAATTCATATTCTCTATATAAATTATAGAACTATCATTTAGATAGTCCTAACGTTCCTTTAAATAATAAATATTAAAATTAAAAATTATAAATCTAAATATAAAATTTAATACAATTTTTAATATAATTTTTATTATTTAATAATTCATATTCTCTATATAAATTATAGGACTATCATTTAGATAAATCTAACGTTCCCTTAAATAATAAATATTAAAATTAAAAATTATAAATCTAAATATAAAATTTAATACAATTTTTAATATAATTTTTATTATTTAATAATTCATATTCTCTATATAAATTATAGGACTATCATTTAGATAGTCCTAACGTTCCTTTAAATAATAAATATTAAAATTAAAAATTATAAATCTAAATATAAAATTTAATACAATTTTTAATATAATTTTTATTATTTAATAATTCATATTCTCTATATAAATTATAGGACTATCATTTAGATAGTCCTAACGTTCCTTTAAATAATAAATATTAAAATTAAAAATTATAAATCTAAATATAAAATTTAATACAATTTTTAATATAATTTTTATTATTTAATAATTCATATTCTCTATATAAATTATAGGACTATCATTTAGATAAATCTAACGTTCCCTTAAATAATAAATATTAAAATTAAAAATTATAAATCTAAATATAAAATTTAATACAATTTTTAATATAATTTTTATTATTTAATAATTCATATTCTCTATATAAATTATAGACTATCATTTAAATAAATCTAACGTTCCCTTAAATAATAAATATTAAAATTAAAAATTATAAATCTAAATATAAAATTTAATACAATTTTTAATATAATTTTTATTATTTAATAATTCATATTCTCTATATAAATTATAGGACTATCATTTAGATAATCCTAACGTTCCTTTAAATAATAAATATTAAAATTAAAAATTATAAATCTAAATATAAAATTTAAAATACAATTTTTAATATAATTTTTATTATTTAATAATTCATATTCTCTATATAAATTATAGGACTATCATTTAAATAAATCTAACGTTCCCTTAAATAATAAATATTAAAATTAAAAATTATAAATCTAAATATAAAATTTAATACAATTTTTAATATAATTTTTATTATTTAATAATTCATATTCTCTATATAAATTATAAGACTATCATTTAAATAAATCTAACGTTCCCTTAAATAATAAATATTAAAATTAAAAATTATAAATCTAAATATAAAATTTAATACAATTTTTAATATAATTTTTATTATTTAATAATTCATATTCTCTATATAAATTATAGGACTATCATTTAGATAGTCCTAACGTTCCTTTAAATAATAAATATTAAAATTAAAAATTATAAATCTAAATATAAAATTTAATACAATTTTTAATATAATTTTTATTATTTAATAATTCATATTCTCTATATAAATTATAGGACTATCATTTAGATAGTCCTAACGTTCCTTTAAATAATAAATATTAAAATTAAAAATTATAAATCTAAATATAAAATTTAATACAATTTTTAATATAATTTTTATTATTTAATAATTCATATTCTCTATATAAATTATAGGACTATCATTTAGATAAATCTAACGTTCCCTTAAATAATAAATATTAAAATTAAAAATTATAAATCTAAATATAAAATTTAATACAATTTTTAATATAATTTTTATTATTTAATAATTCATATTCTCTATATAAATTATAAGACTATCATTTAAATAAATCTAACGTTCCCTTAAATAATAAATATTAAAATTAAAAATTATAAATCTAAATATAAAATTTAATACAATTTTTAATATAATTTTTATTATTTAATAATTCATATTCTCTATATAAATTATAGGACTATCATTTAGATAATCCTAACGTTCCTTTAAATAATAAATATTAAAATTAAAAATTATAAATCTAAATATAAAATTTAAAATACAATTTTTAATATAATTTTTATTATTTAATAATTCATTGGAATATCCATATAAATTTTAAAATATCAAATTTTTTACATATTTATATGGATCGCAAAAAATATGATCCAATATTTGAATGAAAATTAATCTATTTTATTTTTTACAAGGATTTTGGGATATCCATATAAATTTTAAAATATCAAATTTTTTGTACATTTATATGGATCGTAAAAAGTATGATTCAATATTTGAATGAAAATTGATCTATTTTATTTTTTACAAGGATTTTGAGATATTCCTATAAATTTTAAAATATCTCAAATTTTTTACGCATTTATATGGATCGTAAAAAGTATAATCCAATATTTGAATGAAAATTGATCTATTTTATTTTTTACAAGGATTTTGGGATATCCATATAAATTTTAAAATATTTCAAATTTTTTGCACATTTATATGGATCGTAAAAAGTACAATCCAATATTTGAATGAAAATTGATCTATTTTGTTTTTTACAAGAATTTTGGGATATTCCTATAAATTTTAAAATATCTCAAATTTTTTACGCATTTATATGGATCGTAAAAAGTATGATCCGATATTTGAATGAAAATTGATCTATTTTATTTTTTACAAGGATTTTGGGATATCCATATAAATTTTAAAATATTTCATTTTACGCATTTATATGAATCGTAAAAAGTATGATCCAATATTTGAATGAAAATTGATCTATTTTGTTTTTTACAAGAATTTTGGGATATTCCTATAAATTTTAAAATATCTCAAATTTTTTGCACATTTATATGGATCGTAAAAAGTATGATCCGATATTTGAATGAAAATTGATCTATTTTGTTTTTTATAAGGATTTTGGGATATCCATATAAATTTTAAAATATCTCAAATTTTTTGCACATTTATATGGATCGTGAAAAATATGATCCGATATTTGAATGAAAATTGATCTATTTTATTTTTTACAAGAATTTTGAGGTATTCCTATAAATTTTAAAATATTTCAAATTTTTTGCGCATTTATATGGATCGTAAAAAGTATGATCCAATATTTGAATGAAAATTGATCTATTTTGTTTTTTACAAGGATTTTGGGATATCCATATAAATTTTAAAATATCTCAAATTTTTTGCACATTTATATGGATCGTGAAAAATATGATCCGATATTTGAATGAAAATTGATCTATTTTATTTTTTACAAGAATTTTGGGGTATTCCTATAAATTTTAAAATATTTCAAATTTTTTGCGCATTTATATGGATCGTAAAAAGTATGATCCAATATTTGAATGAAAATTGATCTATTTTGTTTTTTACAAGGATTTTGGGATATCCATATAAATTTTAAAATATCTCAAATTTTTTGCACATTTATATGGATCGTGAAAAATATGATCCGATATTTGAATGAAAATTGATCTATTTTATTTTTTACAAGAATTTTGGGGTATTCCTATAAATTTTAAAATATTTCAAATTTTTTGTACATTTATATGGATCGTAAAAAGTATGATCCAATATTTGAATGAAAATTGATCTATTTTGTTTTTTACAAGGATTTTGGGATATCCATATAAATTTTAAAATATCTCAAATTTTTTGCACATTTATATGGATCGTGAAAAATATGATCCGATATTTGAATGAAAATTGATCTATTTTATTTTTTACAAGAATTTTGGGGTATTCCTATAAATTTTAAAATATTTCAAATTTTTTGCGCATTTATATGGATCGTAAAAAGTATGATCCAATATTTGAATGAAAATTGATCTATTTTGTTTTTTACAAGGATTTTGGGATATCCATATAAATTTTAAAATATCTCAAATTTTTTGCACATTTATATGGATCGTGAAAAATATGATCCGATATTTGAATGAAAATTGATCTATTTTATTTTTTACAAGAATTTTGGGGTATTCCTATAAATTTTAAAATATTTCAAATTTTTTGTACATTTATATGGATCGTAAAAAGTATGATCCAATATTTGAATGAAAATTGATCTATTTTGTTTTTTACAAGGATTTTGGGATATCCATATAAATTTTAAAATATCTCAAATTTTTTGCACATTTATATGGATCGTGAAAAATATGATCCGATATTTGAATGAAAATTGATCTATTTTATTTTTTACAAGAATTTTGGGGTATTCCTATAAATTTTAAAATATTTCAAATTTTTTGCGCATTTATATGGATCGTAAAAAGTATGATCCAATATTTGAATGAAAATTGATCTATTTTGTTTTTTACAAGGATTTTGGGATATCCATATAAATTTTAAAATATCTCAAATTTTTTGCACATTTATATGGATCGTGAAAAATATGATCCGATATTTGAATGAAAATTGATCTATTTTATTTTTTACAAGAATTTTGGGGTATTCCTATAAATTTTAAAATATTTCAAATTTTTTGCGCATTTATATGAATCGTAAAAAGTATGATCCAATATTTGAATGAAAATTGATCTATTTTGTTTTTTACAAGGATTTTGGGATATCCATATAAATTTTAAAATATCTCAAATTTTTTGCACATTTATATGGATCGTGAAAAATATGATCCGATATTTGAATGAAAATTGATCTATTTTATTTTTTACAAGAATTTTGGGGTATTCCTATAAATTTTAAAATATTTCAAATTTTTTGCGCATTTATATGGATCGTAAAAAGTATGATCCAATATTTGAATGAAAATTGATCTATTTTGTTTTTTACAAGGATTTTGGGATATCCATATAAATTTTAAAATATCTCAAATTTTTTGCACATTTATATGGATCGTGAAAAATATAATCCGATATTTGAATGAAAATTGATCTATTTTATTTTTTACAAGAATTTTGGGGTATTCCTATAAATTTTAAAATATTTCAAATTTTTTGCGCATTTATATGGATCGTAAAAAGTATGATCCAATATTTGAATGAAAATTGATCTATTTTGTTTTTTACAAGGATTTTGGGATATCCATATAAATTTTAAAATATCTCAAATTTTTTGCACATTTATATGGATCGTGAAAAATATGATCCGATATTTGAATGAAAATTGATCTATTTTATTTTTTACAAGAATTTTGGGGTATTCCTATAAATTTTAAAATATTTCAAATTTTTTGCGCATTTATATGGATCGTAAAAAGTATGATCCGATATTTGAATGAAAATTGATCTATTTTGTTTTTTACAAGAATTTTGGGATATCCATATAAATTTTAAAATATCTCAAATTTTTTGCACATTTATATGGATCATGAAAAGTATGATCCGATATTTGAATGAAAATTGATCTATTTTGTTTTTTACAAGGATTTTGGGATATCCATATAAATTTTAAAATATCTCAAATTTTTTGCGCATTTATATGGATCGTAAAAAGTATGATCCAATATTTGAATGAAAATTGATCTATTTTATTTTTTACAAGGATTTTGGGATATTCCTATAAATTTTAAAATATCTCAAATTTTTTACGCATTTATATGAATCGTAAAAAGTATGATCCAATATTTGAATGAAAATTGATCTATTTTGTTTTTTACAAGAATTTTGGGGTATTCCTATAAATTTTAAAATATCTCAAATTTTTTGCGCATTTATATGGATCGTAAAAAGTATGATCCGATATTTGAATGAAAATTGATCTATTTTGTTTTTTACAAGGATTTTGGGATATCCATATAAATTTTAAAATATCTCAAATTTTTGTACATTTATATGGATCGTGAAAAGTACGATCCGATATTTGAATGAAAATTGATCTATTTTGTTTTTTACAAGAATTTTGGGGTATTCCTGTAAATTTTAAAATATTTCAAATTTTTTGTACATTTATATGGATCGTAAAAAGTATGATCCGATATTTGAATGAAAATTGATCTATTTTGTTTTTTACAAGAATTTTGGGATATCCATATAAATTTTAAAATATCTCAAATTTTTTGCACATTTATATGGATCATGAAAAGTATGATCCGATATTTGAATGAAAATTGATCTATTTTGTTTTTTACAAGAATTTTGGGGTATTCCTATAAATTTTAAAATATTTCAAATTTTTTGTACATTTATATGGATCGTGAAAAGTATGATCCGATATTTGAATGAAAATTGATCTATTTTGTTTTTTACAAGAATTTTGGGATATCCATATAAATTTTAAAATATCTCAAATTTTTTGCGCATTTATATGGATCATGAAAAGTATGATCCGATATTTGAATGAAAATTGATCTATTTTGTTTTTTACAAAGATTTTGGGATATCCATATAAATTTTAAAATATCTCAAATTTTTTGTACATTTATATGGATCGTGAAAAGTATGATCCGATATTTGAATGAAAATTGATCTATTTTGTTTTTTACAAGAATTTTGAGGTATTCCTATAAATTTTAAATTTCAAATTTTTTGCGCATTTATATGGATCGTGAAAAGTATGATCCGATATTTGAATGAAAATTGATCTATTTTGTTTTTTACAAGAATTTTGGGGTATTCCT
Source organism: Osmia lignaria lignaria (assembly GCF_051020975.1). Taxonomy (NCBI): domain Eukaryota; kingdom Metazoa; phylum Arthropoda; class Insecta; order Hymenoptera; family Megachilidae; genus Osmia; species Osmia lignaria. The sequence goes on along the minus strand of NW_027478215.1, from coordinate 36,566 downwards.
ATAAATTTTAAAATATCTCAAATTTTTTGCGCATTTATATGGATCGTAAAAAGTATGATCCGATATTTGAATGAAAATTGATCTATTTTGTTTTTTACAAGAATTTTGAGGTATTCCTATAAATTTTAAATTTCAAATTTTTTGCGCATTTATATGGATCGTGAAAAGTATGATCCGATATTTGAATGAAAATTGATCTATTTTGTTTTTTACAAGAATTTTGGGGTATTCCTATAAATTTTAAAATATTTCAAATTTTTTGCGCATTTATATGAATCGTGAAAAGTATGATCCGATATTTGAATGAAAATTGATCTATTTTGTTTTTTACAAGGATTTTGAGATATCCCTATAAATTTTAAAATATCTCAAATTTTTTGCACATTTATATGGATCGTGAAAAGTATGATCCAATATTTGAATGAAAATTGATCTATTTTGTTTTTTACAAGAATTTTGGGGTATTCCTATAAATTTTAAAATATTTCAAATTTTTTGCGCATTTATATGGATCGTGAAAAGTATGATCCGATATTTGAATGAAAATTGATCTATTTTGTTTTTTACAAGGATTTTGGGATATCCATATAAATTTTAAAATATCTCAAATTTTTTGCGCATTTATATGGATCGTGAAAAGTATGATCCGATATTTGAATGAAAATTGATCTATTTTGTTTTTTACAAGGATTTTGGGATATCCATATAAATTTTAAAATATCTCAAATTTTTTACGCATTTATATGGATCGTGAAAAGTATGATCCGATATTTGAATGAAAATTGATCTATTTTGTTTTTTACAAGGATTTTGGGATATTCCTATAAATTTTAAAATATTTCAAATTTTTTGCGCATTTATATGGATCGTGAAAAGTATGATCCGATATTTGAATGAAAATTGATCTATTTTGTTTTTTACAAGGATTTTGGGATATCCATATAAATTTTAAAATATCTCAAATTTTTTGTACATTTATATGGATCGTAAAAAGTACAATCCGATATTTGAATGAAAATTGATCTATTTTGTTTTTTACAAGAATTCTAATCTATTTTAAAATTCAATATATTTATTATATATTAAATATTTATATAAAAATAATATTATTATTTATCCCAGTATAATATTAATTAATTAATATAAATTCCTTCCCATAGACTAATATATTTATTATATATTAAATATTTATATAAAAATAATATTATTATTTATCCCAGTATAATATTAATTAATTAATATAAATTCCTTCCCATAGACTAATATATTTATTATATATTAAATATTTATATAAAAATAATATTATTATTTATCCCAGTATAATATTAATTAATTAATATAAATTCCTTCCCATAGACTAATATATTTATTATATATTAAATATTTATATAAAAATAATATTATTATTTATCCCAGTATAATATTAATTAATTAATATAAATTCCTTCCCATAGACTAATATATTTATTATATATTAAATATTTATATAAAAATAATATTATTATTTATCCCAGTATAATATTAATTAATTAATATAAATTCCTTCCCATAGACTAATATATTTATTATATATTAAATATTTATATAAAAATAATATTATTATTTATCCCAGTATAATATTAATTAATTAATATAAATTCCTTCCCATAGACTAATATATTTATTATATATTAAATATTTATATAAAAATAATATTATTATTTATCCCAGTATAATATTAATTAATTAATATAAATTCTTTCTTATAGACTAATATATTTATTATATATTAAATATTTATATAAAAATAATATTATTATTTATCCTAGTATAATATTAATTAATTAATATAAATTCCTTCCCATAGACTAATATATTTATTATATATTAAATATTTATATAAAAATAATATTATTATTTATCCCAGTATAATATTAATTAATTAATATAAATTCTTTCTTATAGACTAATATATTTATTATATATTAAATATTTATATAAAAATAATATTATTATTTATCCCAGTATAATATTAATTAATTAATATAAATTCCTTCCCATAGACTAATATATTTATTATATATTAAATATTTATATAAAAATAATATTATTATTTATCCCAGTATAATATTAATTAATTAATATAAATTTCTTCCTATAAATTAATATATTTATTATATATTAAATATTTATATAAAAATAATATTATTATTTATCCCAGTATAATATTAATTAATTAATATAAATTTTTTTCTATAGATTAATATATTTATTATATATTAAATATTTATATAAAAATAATATTATTATTTATCCCAGTATAATATTAATTAATTAATATAAATTTCTTCCTATAAATTAATATATTTATTATATATTAAATATTTATATAAAAATAATATTATTATTTATCCCAGTATAATATTAATTAATTAATATAAATTTTTTTCTATAGATTAATATATTTATTATATATTAAATATTTATATAAAAATAATATTATTATTTATTTCAGTATAATATTAATTAATTAATATAAATTTATATTTATATATTAATATATTTATTATATATATATATATATATATATATATATATATATATATATATATATATATATATATATATATATATATATATATATATTAATAAATAATTTATATATATAAATAATTTATATATATATATATATATATATATATATATATATATATATATATATATATATATATATATATATATATATATATATATATATATATATATATATATATATATATATATATATAAATTATTTATATATATAAATTATTTATTAATATATACATATATATATATATATATATATATATATATATATATATATATATATATATATATATATATATATATATATATATATATATATATATATATATATATATATATATATATATATATATATATATATATATATATATATATATATATATATATATATATATATATATATATATATATATATATATATATATATATATATATATATATATATATATATATATATATATATATATATATATATATATATATAAATTATTTATATATATAAATTATTTATTAATATATATATATATATATATATATATATATATATATATATATATATATATATATATATATATATATATATATATATATATATATATATATATATATATATATATATATATATATATATATATATATATATATATATATATATATATATATATATATATATATATATATATATATATATATATATATATATATATATATATATATATATATATATATATATATATATATTAATATAAATATTATTTATTAATTTATAAATTATTTATTAATTTATATTTAAATTATTAATTATATTTTTTCTTTAAAAAAATTTATAAATATATATATTTAAATTTAATTATTCTATAAAAATATATAATTATATATAAATACTTGCTTTTCTATTTATATTCTAATTAACTATTAGGCTACATTTAATATTAATAAATTTATATTAAATTAAATTTTTAAATTAATAAAATAAATTTATTTACATATTATATTAAATAAAACATTTATTAATTAATAACTAAAATTAAATAAATATTCATTATTTAAAATAAAGTTAAATAAATAATTATATAAAATTAATAAATGTATATATATATCATAAATTAAATATTAATTCATAAATAAATATATATTTATAATAAATTTATAAATTACTATTTATTAATATAATTTTTTATATTATTAAATCCTTGTATATAAATTTATAAATAATTATATATAATATAAATATATATTATATTTATATATAAATATATATTAATAATCAATTTATAAATTAATATTTTTATATATAATTTTATATTTTATAAAATCATTATATATAAATATAATATAAATAATTTATATATTATTAAATATTTATTAATATTATTTATTAATTTATAAATTATTTATTAATTTATATTTAAATTATTAATTATATTTTTTCTTTAAAAAAATTTATAAATATATATATTTAAATTTAATTATTTTATAAAAATATATAATTATATATAAATACTTGCTTCTCTATTTATATTCTAATTAACTATTAGGCTACATTTAATATTAATAAATTTATATTAAATTAAATTTTTAAATTAATAAAATAAATTTATTTACATATTATATTAAATAAAACATTTATTAATTAATAACTAAAATTAAATAAATATTCATTATTTAAAATAAAGTTAAATAAATAATTATATAAAATTAATAAATGTATATATATATCATAAATTAAATATTAATTCATAAATAAATATATATTTATAATAAATTTATAAATTACTATTTATTAATATAATTTTTTATATTATTAAATCCTTGTATATAAATTTATAAATAATTATATATAATATAAATATATATTATATTTATATATAAATATATATTAATAATCAATTTATAAATTAATATTTTTATATATAATTTTATATTTTATAAAATTATTATATATAAATATAATATAAATAATTTATATATTATTAAATATTTATTAATATTATTTATTAATTTATAAATTATTTATTAATTTATATTTAAATTATTAATTATATTTTTTCTTTAAAAAAATTTATAAATATATATATTTAAATTTAATTATTTTATAAAAATATATAATTATATATAAATACTTGCTTCTCTATTTATATTCTAATTAACTATTAGGCTACATTTAATATTAATAAATTTATATTAAATTAAATTTTTAAATTAATAAAATAAATTTATTTACATATTATATTAAATAAAACATTTATTAATTAATAACTAAAATTAAATAAATATTCATTATTTAAAATAAAGTTAAATAAATAATTATATAAAATTAATAAATGTATATATATATTATAAATTAAATATTAATTCATAAATAAATATATATTTATAATAAATTTATAAATTACTATTTATTAATATAATTTTTTATATTATTAAATCCTTGTATATAAATTTATAAATAATTATATATAATATAAATATATATTATATTTATATATAAATATATATTAATAATCAATTTATAAATTAATATTTTTATATATAATTTTATATTTTATAAAATCATTATATATAAATATAATTTAAATAATTTATATATTATTAAATATTTATTAATATTATTTATTAATTTATAAATTATTTATTAATTTATATTTAAATTATTAATTATATTTTTTCTTTAAAAAAATTTATAAATATATATATTTAAATTTAATTATTTTATAAAAATATATAATTATATATAAATACTTGCTTCTCTATTTATATTCTAATTAACTATTAGGCTACATTTAATATTAATAAATTTATATTAAATTAAATTTTTAAATTAATAAAATAAATTTATTTACATATTATATTAAATAAAACATTTATTAATTAATAACTAAAATTAAATAAATATTCATTATTTAAAATAAAGTTAAATAAATAATTATATAAAATTAATAAATGTATATATATATTATAAATTAAATATTAATTCATAAATAAATATATATTTATAATAAATTTATAAATTACTATTTATTAATATAATTTTTTATATTATTAAATCCTTGTATATAAATTTATAAATAATTATATATAATATAAATATATATTATATTTATATATAAATATATATTAATAATCAATTTATAAATTAATATTTTTATATATAATTTTATATTTTATAAAATCATTATATATAAATATAATATAAATAATTTATATATTATTAAATATTTATTAATATTATTTATTAATTTATAAATTATTTATTAATTTATATTTAAATTATTAATTATATTTTTTCTTTAAAAAAATTTATAAATATATATATTTAAATTTAATTATTTTATAAAAATATATAATTATATATAAATACTTGCTTCTCTATTTATATTCTAATTAACTATTAGGCTACATTTAATATTAATAAATATATATTAAATTAAATTTTTAAATTAATAAAATAAATTTATTTATATATTATATTAAATAAAACATTTATTAATTAATAACTAAAATTAAATAAATATTCATTATTTAAAATAAAGTTAAATAAATAATTATATAAAATTAATAAATGTATATATATATCATAAATTAAATATTAATTTATAAATAAATATATATTTATAATAAATTTATAAATTACTATTTATTAATATAATTTTTTATATTATTAAATCCTTGTATATAAATTTATAAATAATTATATATAATATAAATATATATTATATTTATATATAAATATATATTAATAATCAATTTATAAATTAATATTTTTATATATAATTTTATATTTTATAAAATCATTATATATAAATATAATATAAATAATTTATATATTATTAAATATTTATTAATATTATTTATTAATTTATAAATTATTTATTAATTTATATTTAAATTATTAATTATATTTTTTCTTTAAAAAAATTTATAAATATATATATTTAAATTTAATTATTTTATAAAAATATATAATTATATATAAATACTTGCTTCTCTATTTATATTCTAATTAACTATTAGGCTACATTTAATATTAATAAATTTATATTAAATTAAATTTTTAAATTAATAAAATAAATTTATTTACATATTATATTAAATAAAACATTTATTAATTAATAACTAAAATTAAATAAATATTCATTATTTAAAATAAAGTTAAATAAATAATTATATAAAATTAATAAATGTATATATATATCATAAATTAAATATTAATTCATAAATAAATATATATTTATAATAAATTTATAAATTACTATTTATTAATATAATTTTTTATATTATTAAATCCTTATATATAAATTTATAAATAATTATATATAATATAAATATATATTATATTTATATATAAATATATATTAATAATCAATTTATAAATTAATATTTTTATATATAATTTTATATTTTATAAAATCATTATATATAAATATAATATAAATAATTTATATATTATTAAATATTTATTAATATTATTTATTAATTTATAAATTATTTATTAATTTATATTTAAATTATTAATTATATTTTTTCTTTAAAAAAATTTATAAATATATATATATTTAAATTTAATTATTTTATAAAAATATATAATTATATATAAATACTTGCTTCTCTATTTATATTCTAATTAACTATTAGGCTACATTTAATATTAATAAATTTATATTAAATTAAATTTTTAAATTAATAAAATAAATTTATTTACATATTATATTAAATAAAACATTTATTAATTAATAACTAAAATTAAATAAATATTCATTATTTAAAATAAAGTTAAATAAATAATTATATAAAATTAATAAATGTATATATATATCATAAATTAAATATTAATTCATAAATAAATATATATTTATAATAAATTTATAAATTACTATTTATTAATATAATTTTTTATATTATTAAATCCTTGTATATAAATTTATAAATAATTATATATAATATAAATATATATTATATTTATATATAAATATATATTAATAATCAATTTATAAATTAATATTTTTATATATAATTTTATATTTTATAAAATCATTATATATAAATATAATATAAATAATTTATATATTATTAAATATTTATTAATATTATTTATTAATTTATAAATTATTTATTAATTTATATTTAAATTATTAATTATATTTTTTTCTTTAAAAAAATTTATAAATATATATATATTTAAATTTAATTATTTTATAAAAATATATAATTATATATAAATACTTGCTTTTCTATTTATATTCTAATTAACTATTAGGTTACATTTAATATTAATAAATTTATATTAAATTAAATTTTTAAATTAATAAAATAAATTTATTTACATATTATATTAAATAAAACATTTATTAATTAATAACTAAAATTAAATAAATATTCATTATTTAAAATAAAGTTAAATAAATAATTATATAAAATTAATAAATGTATATATATATTATAAATTAAATATTAATTCATAAATAAATATATATTTATAATAAATTTATAAATTACTATTTATTAATATAATTTTTTATATTATTAAATCCTTGTATATAAATTTATAAATAATTATATATAATATAAATATATATTATATTTATATATAAATATATATTAATAATCAATTTATAAATTAATATTTTTATATATAATTTTATATTTTATAAAATTATTATATATAAATATAATATAAATAATTTATATATTATTAAATATTTATTAATATTATTTATTAATTTATAAATTATTTATTATATTTTTTATAATATATATATATATATATATATATATATATATATATATATGAATATCCCAAAATCCTTGTAAAAAACAAAATAGATCAATTTTCATTCAAATATTGGATCATACTTTTTACGATCCATATAAATGAGTAAAATGAAATATTTTAAAATTTATATGAATTATCCCAAAATCCTTGTAAAAAACAAAATAGATCAATTTTCATTCAAATATTGGATTATATTTTTTACGATCCATATAAATGTACAAAAAATTTGAGATATTTTAAAATTTATATGGATATCCCAAAATCCTTGTAAAAAACAAAATAGATCAATTTTCATTCAAATATTGGATTGTACTTTTTACGATCCATATAAATATGCAAAAAATTTGAGATATTTTAAAATTTATATGGATATCCCAAAATCCTTGTAAAAAACAAAATAGATCAATTTTCATTCAAATATTGAATCGTACTTTTTACGATCCATATAAATGTGCAAAAAATTTGAAATTTAAAATTTATATGAATATCCCAAAATCCTTGTAAAAAATAAAATAGATCAATTTTCATTCAAATATTGAATCGTACTTTTTACGATCCATATAAATATACAAAAATTTGAGATATTTTAAAATTTATAGGAATACCTCAAAATCCTTGTAAAAAATAAAATAGATCAATTTTCATTCAAATATTGGATTATACTTTTTACGATCCATATAAATGTGCAAAAAATTTGAGATATTTTAAAATTTATAGGAATATCCCAAAATCCTTGTAAAAAACAAAATAGATCAATTTTCATTCAAATATTGAATCGTACTTTTTACGATCCATATAAATGTGCAAAAAATTTGATATTTTAAAATTTATAGGAATATCCCAAAATCCTTGTAAAAAACAAAATAGATCAATTTTCATTCAAATATTGGATTATATTTTTTACGATCCATATAAATATACAAAAAATTTGAGATATTTTAAAATTTATAGGGATATCCCAAAATCCTTGTAAAAAACAAAATAGATCAATTTTCATTCAAATATTGGATTATACTTTTTACGATCCATATAAATGTGCAAAAAATTTGAGATATTTTAAAATTTATAGGAATATCCCAAAATCCTTGTAAAAAACAAAATAGATCAATTTTCATTCAAATATTGGATTATACTTTTTACGATCCATATAAATGTGCAAAAAATTTGAAATTTAAAATTTATATGAATTATCCCAAAATCCTTGTAAAAAACAAAATAGATCAATTTTCATTCAAATATTGGATCATACTTTTTACGATCCATATAAATGTGCAAAAAATTTGAGATATTTTAAAATTTATAGGAATATCCCAAAATCCTTGTAAAAAACAAAATAGATCAATTTTCATTCAAATATTGGATTATACTTTTTACGATCCATATAAATGCGCAAAAAATTTGAGATATTTTAAAATTTATAGGAATATCCCAAAATCCTTGTAAAAAACAAAATAGATCAATTTTCATTCAAATATTAGATCGTACTTTTTACGATCCATATAAATGCGCAAAAAATTTGAGATATTTTAAAATTTATATGGATATCCCAAAATCCTTGTAAAAAATAAAATAGATCAATTTTCATTCAAATATTGGATTATATTTTTTACGATCCATATAAATGTACAAAAAATTTGAGATATTTTAAAATTTATATGGATATCCCAAAATTCTTATAAAAAACAAAATAGATCAATTTTCATTCAAATATCGAATTATACTTTTTACGATCCATATAAATGTACAAAAAATTTGAGATATTTTAAAATTTATATGGATATCCCAAAATCCTTGTAAAAAATAAAATAGATCAATTTTCATTCAAATATTGGATTGTACTTTTTACGATCCATATAAATGTGCAAAAATTTGAGATATTTTAAAATTTATATGGATATCCCAAAATCCTTGTAAAAAACAAAATAGATCAATTTTCATTCAAATATTGGATCGTACTTTTTACGATCCATATAAATGTACAAAAATTTGAGATATTTTAAAATTTATATGGATATCCCAAAATCCTTGTAAAAAATAAAATAGATCAATTTTCATTCAAATATTGGATCATACTTTTTACGATCCATATAAATATGCAAAAATTTGAGATATTTTAAAATTTATAGGAATACCTCAAAATCCTTGTAAAAAACAAAATAGATCAATTTTCATTCAAATATTGGATCATACTTTTTACGATCCATATAAATGTACAAAAAATTTGAGATATTTTAAAATTTATATGGATATCCCAAAATCCTTGTAAAAAACAAAATAGATCAATTTTCATTCAAATATTGAATTGTACTTTTTACGATCCATATAAATGCATAAAAAATTTGAGATATTTTAAAATTTATATGGATATCCCAAAATCCTTGTAAAAAACAAAATAGATCAATTTTCATTCAAATATTGGATCATACTTTTTACGATCCATATAAATGCGTAAAAAATTTGATATTTTAAAATTTATAGGAATATCCCAAAATTCTTGTAAAAAACAAAATAAATCAATTTTCATTCAAATATTGGATCGTACTTTTTACGATCCATATAAATGTACAAAAATTTGAGATATTTTAAAATTTATATGGATATCCCAAAATCCTTGTAAAAAATAAAATAGATCAATTTTCATTCAAATATTGGATCGTACTTTTTACGATCCATATAAATGTGCAAAAATTTGAGATATTTTAAAATTTATAGGAATATCCCAAAATCCTTGTAAAAAACAAAATAGATCAATTTTCATTCAAATATTGGATCATACTTTTTACGATCCATATAAATGTGCAAAAATTTGAGATATTTTAAAATTTATAGGAATATCCCAAAATCCTTGTAAAAAACAAAATAGATCAATTTTCATTCAAATATTGGATCATACTTTTTACGATCCATATAAATGTACAAAAAATTTGAGATATTTTAAAATTTATATAGATATCCCAAAATCCTTGTAAAAAACAAAATAGATCAATTTTCATTCAAATATTGGATCATACTTTTTACGATCCATATAAATGTACAAAAAATTTGAGATATTTTAAAATTTATATGGATATCCCAAAATCCTTGTAAAAAACAAAATAGATCAATTTTCATTCAAATATTGAATTGTACTTTTTACGATCCATATAAATGCATAAAAAATTTGAGATATTTTAAAATTTATATGGATATCCCAAAATCCTTGTAAAAAATAAAATAGATCAATTTTCATTCAAATATTGGATCATACTTTTTACGATCCATATAAATGCGTAAAAAATTTGATATTTTAAAATTTATAGGAATATCCCAAAATTCTTGTAAAAAACAAAATAGATCAATTTTCATTCAAATATTGGATCATACTTTTTACGATCCATATAAATGCGTAAAAAATTTGAGATATTTTAAAATTTATAGGAATATCCAAAAATTCTTGTAAAAAACAAAATAGATCAATTTTCATTCAAATATTGGATCATACTTTTTACGATCCATATAAATGTACAAAAAATTTGAGATATTTTAAAATTTATAGGAATATCCAAAAATTCTTGTAAAAAACAAAATAGATCAATTTTCATTCAAATATTGAATTGTACTTTTTACGATCCATATAAATGCGTAAAAAATTTAAAATATTTTAAAATTTATATGGATATCCCAAAATCCTTGTAAAAAATAAAATAGATCAATTTTCATTCAAATATTGGATTGTACTTTTTACGATCCATATAAATGCGTAAAAAATTTGAGATATTTTAAAATTTATATGGATATCCCAAAATCCTTGTAAAAAACAAAATAGATCAATTTTCATTCAAATATTGGATCATACTTTTTACGACCCATATAAATGTGCAAAAAATTTGAGATATTTTAAAATTTATAGGGATATCCCAAAATTCTTGTAAAAAACAAAATAGATCAATTTTCATTCAAATATTGGATCATACTTTTTACGATCCATATAAATATGCAAAAAATTTGATATTTTAAAATTTATATAGATATCCCAAAATCCTTGTAAAAAACAAAATAGATCAATTTTCATTCAAATATTGGATTGTACTTTTTACGATCCATATAAATGCGTAAAATGAAATATTTTAAAATTTATAGGAATATCCCAAAATCCTTGTAAAAACAAAATAAATCAATTTTCATTCAAATATCGGATCATACTTTTTACGATCCATATAAATGTGCAAAAAATTTGAGATATTTTAAAATTTATATGGATATCCCAAAATCCTTGTAAAAAATAAAATAGATCAATTTTCATTCAAATATTGGATCATACTTTTTACGATCCATATAAATGCACAAAAAATTTGAGATATTCTAAAATTTATATGAATATCCCAAAATTCTTGTAAAAAACAAAATAGATCAATTTTCATTCAAATATTGAATTGTACTTTTTACGATCCATATAAATACACAAAAAATTTGAGATATTTTAAAATTTATAGGAATATCCCAAAATCCTTGTAAAAAACAAAATAGATCAATTTTCATTCAAATATTGGATCATACTTTTTACGATCCATATAAATGTGCAAAAAATTATTAAAAAAATTCAATTTAATTTTAATATAAAAATTAAATATAAAAATTAAATATTGATCTGTGGAAAAGATCAATTTAATTTTAATATAAAAATTAAATATAAAAATTAAATATTGGTCTGTGGGAAGGAAATCAATTTAATTTTAATATAAAAATTAAATATAAAAATTAAATATTGATCTGTGGGAAAGATCAATTTAATTTTAATATAAAAATTAAATATAAAAATTAAATATTGATCTGTGAGAAAGATCAATTTAATTTTAATATAAAAATTAAATATAAAAATTAAATATTGGTCTGTGGGAAAGATCAATTTAATTTTAATATAAAAATTAAATATAAAAATTAAATATTGATCTGTAGGAAGGAAATCAATTTAATTTTAATATAAAAATTAAATATAAAAATTAAATATTGGTCTGTGGGAAAGATCAATTTAATTTTAATATAAAAATTAAATATTGATCTGTGGGAAGGAAATCAATTTAATTTTAATATAAAAATTAAATATAAAAATTAAATATTGGTCTGTGGGAAGGAAATCAATTTAATTTTAATATAAAAATTAAATATAAAAATTAAATATTGGTCTGTGGGAAGGAAATCAATTTAATTTTAATATAAAAATTAAATATAAAAATTAAATATTGATCTGTGGGAAAGATCAATTTAATTTTAATATAAAAATTAAATATAAAAATTAAATATTGGTCTGTGGGAAGGAAATCAATTTAATTTTAATATAAAAATTAAATATAAAAATTAAATATTGGTCTGTGGGAAGGAAATCAATTTAATTTTAATATAAAAATTAAATATAAAAATTAAATATTGGTCTGTGGAAAGGAAATCAATTTAATTTTAATATAAAAATTAAATATAAAAATTAAATATTGATCTATGGGAAGGAAATCAATTTAATTTTAATATAAAAATTAAATATAAAAATTAAATATTGATCTGTGGGAAAGATCAATTTAATTTTAATATAAAAATTAAATATAAAAATTAAATATTGGTCTGTGGGAAAGATCAATTTAATTTTAATATAAAAATTAAATATAAAAATTAAATATTGATCTGTGGGAAGGAAATCAATTTAATTTTAATATAAAAATTAAATATAAAAATTAAATATTGGTCTGTGGGAAAGATCAATTTAATTTTAATATAAAAATTAAATATTGGTCTGTGGGAAGGAAATCAATTTAATTTTAATATAAAAATTAAATATAAAAATTAAATATTGGTCTGTGGGAAGGAAATCAATTTAATTTTAATATAAAAATTAAATATAAAAATTAAATATTGGTCTGTGGGAAAGAAATCAATTTAATTTTAATATAAAAATTAAATATAAAAATTAAATATTGGTCTGTGGGAAGGAAATCAATTTAATTTTAATATAAAAATTAAATATAAAAATTAAATATTGATCTGTGGGAAGGAAATCAATTTAATTTTAATATAAAAATTAAATATAAAAATTAAATATTGGTCTGTGGGAAGAAAATCAATTTAATTTTAATATAAAAATTAAATATAAAAATTAAATATTGGTCTGTGGGAAGGAAATCAATTTAATTTTAATATAAAAATTAAATATAAAAATTAAATATTGATCTGTGGGAAAGATCAATTTAATTTTAATATAAAAATTAAATATAAAAATTAAATATTGGTCTGTGGGAAGGAAATCAATTTAATTTTAATATAAAAATTAAATATAAAAATTAAATATTGGTCTGTGGGAAGGAAATCAATTTAATTTTAATATAAAAATTAAATATAAAAATTAAATATTGGTCTGTGGGAAGAAAATCAATTTAATTTTAATATAAAAATTAAATATAAAAATTAAATATTGGTCTGTGGGAAGGAAATCAATTTAATTTTAATATAAAAATTAAATATAAAAATTAAATATTGATCTGTGGGAAAGATCAATTTAATTTTAATATAAAAATTAAATATAAAAATTAAATATTGGTCTGTGGGAAGGAAATCAATTTAATTTTAATATAAAAATTAAATATAAAAATTAAATATTGGTCTGTGGGAAGGAAATCAATTTAATTTTAATATAAAAATTAAATATAAAAATTAAATATTGGTCTGTGGAAAGGAAATCAATTTAATTTTAATATAAAAATTAAATATAAAAATTAAATATTGATCTATGGGAAGGAAATCAATTTAATTTTAATATAAAAATTAAATATAAAAATTAAATATTGATCTGTGGGAAAGATCAATTTAATTTTAATATAAAAATTAAATATAAAAATTAAATATTGGTCTGTGGGAAAGATCAATTTAATTTTAATATAAAAATTAAATATAAAAATTAAATATTGATCTGTGGGAAGGAAATCAATTTAATTTTAATATAAAAATTAAATATAAAAATTAAATATTGGTCTGTGGGAAGGAAATCAATTTAATTTTAATATAAAAATTAAATATAAAAATTAAATATTGGTCTGTGGGAAGGAAATCAATTTAATTTTAATATAAAAATTAAATATAAAAATTAAATATTGGTCTGTGGGAAGGAAATCAATTTAATTTTAATATAAAAATTAAATATAAAAATTAAATATTGATCTGTAAGAAAGATCAATTTAATTTTAATATAAAAATTAAATATAAAAATTAAATATTGGTCTGTAGAAAAGATCAATTTAATTTTAATATAAAAATTAAATATTGATCTGTGGGAAAGATCAATTTAATTTTAATATAAAAATTAAATATAAAAATTAAATATTGGTCTGTGGGAAGGAAATCAATTTAATTTTAATATAAAAATTAAATATAAAAATTAAATATTGGTCTGTGGGAAGGAAATCAATTTAATTTTAATATAAAAATTAAATATAAAAATTAAATATTGATCTGTGGGAAAGATCAATTTAATTTTAATATAAAAATTAAATATAAAAATTAAATATTGGTCTGTAGGAAAGATCAATTTAATTTTAATATAAAAATTAAATATAAAAATTAAATATTGATCTGTGAGAAGGAAATCAATTTAATTTTAATATAAAAATTAAATATAAAAATTAAATATTGATCTGTGGGAAGGAAATCAATTTAATTTTAATATAAAAATTAAATATAAAAATTAAATATTGGTCTGTAGAAAAAATCAATTTAATTTTAATATAAAAATTAAATATTGGTCTGTGGGAAGGAAATCAATTTAATTTTAATATAAAAATTAAATATAAAAATTAAATATTGGTCTGTGAGAAAGATCAATTTAATTTTAATATAAAAATTAAATATAAAAATTAAATATTGGTCTGTGAGAAAGAAATCAATTTAATTTTAATATAAAAATTAAATATAAAAATTAAATATTGGTCTGTGGGAAAGAAATCAATTTAATTTTAATATAAAAATTAAATATAAAAATTAAATATTGATCTGTGGGAAAAATCAATTTAATTTTAATATAAAAATTAAATATAAAAATTAAATATTGGTCTGTGGGAAGGAAATCAATTTAATTTTAATATAAAAATTAAATATAAAAATTAAATATTGGTCTGTGGGAAAGAAATCAATTTAATTTTAATATAAAAATTAAATATAAAAATTAAATATTGGTCTGTGGGAAGGAAATCAATTTAATTTTAATATAAAAATTAAATATAAAAATTAAATATTGGTCTGTGGAAAGGAAATCAATTTAATTTTAATATAAAAATTAAATATAAAAATTAAATATTGGTCTGTGGGAAGAAAATCAATTTAATTTTAATATAAAAATTAAATATAAAAATTAAATATTGATCTGTAAGAAAGATCAATTTAATTTTAATATAAAAATTAAATATAAAAATTAAATATTGGTCTGTAAAAAAGATCAATTTAATTTTAATATAAAAATTAAATATTGGTCTGTGGGAAAGATCAATTTAATTTTAATATAAAAATTAAATATAAAAATTAAATATTGGTCTGTGAGAAGGAAATCAATTTAATTTTAATATAAAAATTAAATATAAAAATTAAATATTGGTCTGTGGGAAGGAAATCAATTTAATTTTAATATAAAAATTAAATATAAAAATTAAATATTGATCTGTGGGAAAGATCAATTTAATTTTAATATAAAAATTAAATATAAAAATTAAATATTGATCTGTAGGAAGGAAATCAATTTAATTTTAATATAAAAATTAAATATAAAAATTAAATATTGATCTGTGGGAAGGAAATCAATTTAATTTTAATATAAAAATTAAATATAAAAATTAAATATTGGTCTGTGGGAAGGAAATCAATTTAATTTTAATATAAAAATTAAATATAAAAATTAAATATTGGTCTGTAGAAAGGAAATCAATTTAATTTTAATATAAAAATTAAATATAAAAATTAAATATTGATCTGTGAGAAGGAAATCAATTTAATTTTAATATAAAAATTAAATATAAAAATTAAATATTGATCTGTGGGAAAGATCAATTTAATTTTAATATAAAAATTAAATATAAAAATTAAATATTGGTCTGTGGGAAGGAAATCAATTTAATTTTAATATAAAAATTAAATATAAAAATTAAATATTGATCTGTGGGAAAGATCAATTTAATTTTAATATAAAAATTAAATATAAAAATTAAATATTGGTCTGTGGGAAGGAAATCAATTTAATTTTAATATAAAAATTAAATATAAAAATTAAATATTGGTCTGTGGGAAGGAAATCAATTTAATTTTAATATAAAAATTAAATATAAAAATTAAATATTGGTCTGTGGAAAGGAAATCAATTTAATTTTAATATAAAAATTAAATATAAAAATTAAATATTGGTCTGTGGGAAGGAAATCAATTTAATTTTAATATAAAAATTAAATATAAAAATTAAATATTGGTCTGTGGGAAGGAAATCAATTTAATTTTAATATAAAAATTAAATATAAAAATTAAATATTGATCTGTGGGAAAGATCAATTTAATTTTAATATAAAAATTAAATATAAAAATTAAATATTGGTCTGTGGGAAAGATCAATTTAATTTTAATATAAAAATTAAATATAAAAATTAAATATTGATCTGTGAGAAAGATCAATTTAATTTTAATATAAAAATTAAATATAAAAATTAAATATTGATCTGTGGGAAAGATCAATTTAATTTTAATATAAAAATTAAATATAAAAATTAAATATTGGTCTGTGGGAAGGAAATCAATTTAATTTTAATATAAAAATTAAATATAAAAATTAAATATTAATCTGTAAGAAAGATCAATTTAATTTTAATATAAAAATTAAATATAAAAATTAAATATTGGTCTGTAAGAAAGATCAATTTAATTTTAATATAAAAATTAAATATTGATCTGTGGGAAGGAAATCAATTTAATTTTAATATAAAAATTAAATATAAAAATTAAATATTGGTCTGTGGGAAGGAAATCAATTTAATTTTAATATAAAAATTAAATATAAAAATTAAATATTGGTCTGTGGAAAAGAAATCAATTTAATTTTAATATAAAAATTAAATATAAAAATTAAATATTGATCTGTGAGAAAAATCAATTTAATTTTAATATAAAAATTAAATATAAAAATTAAATATTGGTCTGTGGGAAGGAAATCAATTTAATTTTAATATAAAAATTAAATATAAAAATTAAATATTGGTCTGTGGGAAGGAAATCAATTTAATTTTAATATAAAAATTAAATATAAAAATTAAATATTGATCTGTGAGAAAGATCAATTTAATTTTAATATAAAAATTAAATATAAAAATTAAATATTGGTCTGTAGGAAAGATCAATTTAATTTTAATATAAAAATTAAATATAAAAATTAAATATTGGTCTGTGGGAAGGAAATCAATTTAATTTTAATATAAAAATTAAATATAAAAATTAAATATTGATCTGTGGGAAAGAAATCAATTTAATTTTAATATAAAAATTAAATATAAAAATTAAATATTGATCTGTGGGAAGGAAATCAATTTAATTTTAATATAAAAATTAAATATAAAAATTAAATATTGGTCTGTGGGAAAGATCAATTTAATTTTAATATAAAAATTAAATATTGATCTGTGGGAAGGAAATCAATTTAATTTTAATATAAAAATTAAATATAAAAATTAAATATTGATCTGTGAGAAAGATCAATTTAATTTTAATATAAAAATTAAATATAAAAATTAAATATTGATCTGTGAGAAAGATCAATTTAATTTTAATATAAAAATTAAATATAAAAATTAAATATTGATCTGTGGGAAAGATCAATTTAATTTTAATATAAAAATTAAATATAAAAATTAAATATTGGTCTGTGGGAAGGAAATCAATTTAATTTTAATATAAAAATTAAATATAAAAATTAAATATTGGTCTGTGGGAAGGAAATCAATTTAATTTTAATATAAAAATTAAATATAAAAATTAAATATTGATCTGTGAGAAAGATCAATTTAATTTTAATATAAAAATTAAATATAAAAATTAAATATTGGTCTGTAGGAAAGATCAATTTAATTTTAATATAAAAATTAAATATTGATCTGTGGGAAAGATCAATTTAATTTTAATATAAAAATTAAATATAAAAATTAAATATTGGTCTGTGGGAAGGAAATCAATTTAATTTTAATATAAAAATTAAATATAAAAATTAAATATTGGTCTGTGGAAAAGAAATCAATTTAATTTTAATATAAAAATTAAATATAAAAATTAAATATTGATCTGTGGGAAAAATCAATTTAATTTTAATATAAAAATTAAATATAAAAATTAAATATTGGTCTGTGGGAAGGAAATCAATTTAATTTTAATATAAAAATTAAATATAAAAATTAAATATTGGTCTGTGGGAAGGAAATCAATTTAATTTTAATATAAAAATTAAATATAAAAATTAAATATTGATCTGTGAGAAAGATCAATTTAATTTTAATATAAAAATTAAATATAAAAATTAAATATTGGTCTGTAGGAAAGATCAATTTAATTTTAATATAAAAATTAAATATAAAAATTAAATATTGGTCTGTAGGAAAGATCAATTTAATTTTAATATAAAAATTAAATATTGATCTGTGGGAAAGATCAATTTAATTTTAATATAAAAATTAAATATAAAAATTAAATATTGGTCTGTGGGAAGGAAATCAATTTAATTTTAATATAAAAATTAAATATAAAAATTAAATATTGGTCTGTGGAAAAGAAATCAATTTAATTTTAATATAAAAATTAAATATAAAAATTAAATATTGATCTGTGGGAAAAATCAATTTAATTTTAATATAAAAATTAAATATAAAAATTAAATATTGGTCTGTGGGAAGGAAATCAATTTAATTTTAATATAAAAATTAAATATAAAAATTAAATATTGGTCTGTGGGAAGGAAATCAATTTAATTTTAATATAAAAATTAAATATAAAAATTAAATATTGATCTGTGAGAAAGATCAATTTAATTTTAATATAAAAATTAAATATAAAAATTAAATATTGGTCTGTAGGAAAGATCAATTTAATTTTAATATAAAAATTAAATATAAAAATTAAATATTGGTCTGTGGGAAGGAAATCAATTTAATTTTAATATAAAAATTAAATATAAAAATTAAATATTGATCTGTGGGAAGGAAATCAATTTAATTTTAATATAAAAATTAAATATAAAAATTAAATATTGATCTGTGGGAAGGAAATCAATTTAATTTTAATATAAAAATTAAATATAAAAATTAAATATTGGTCTGTGGAAAAGATCAATTTAATTTTAATATAAAAATTAAATATTGATCTGTGAGAAGGAAATCAATTTAATTTTAATATAAAAATTAAATATAAAAATTAAATATTGATCTGTGAGAAAGATCAATTTAATTTTAATATAAAAATTAAATATAAAAATTAAATATTGATCTGTGAGAAAGATCAATTTAATTTTAATATAAAAATTAAATATAAAAATTAAATATTGATCTGTGGGAAAGATCAATTTAATTTTAATATAAAAATTAAATATAAAAATTAAATATTGATCTGTGGGAAGGAAATCAATTTAATTTTAATATAAAAATTAAATATAAAAATTAAATATTGGTCTGTGGGAAGGAAATCAATTTAATTTTAATATAAAAATTAAATATAAAAATTAAATATTGGTCTGTGGGAAGGAAATCAATTTAATTTTAATATAAAAATTAAATATAAAAATTAAATATTGGTCTGTAGGAAGGAAATCAATTTAATTTTAATATAAAAATTAAATATAAAAATTAAATATTGATCTGTGGGAAAGATCAATTTAATTTTAATATATAAATTAAATATAAAAATTAAATATTGGTCTGTGGGAAGGAAATCAATTTAATTTTAATATAAAAATTAAATATAAAAATTAAATATTGGTCTGTAGAAAAAATCAATTTAATTTTAATATAAAAATTAAATATAAAAATTAAATATTGATCTGTAGGAAGGAAATCAATTTAATTTTAATATAAAAATTAAATATAAAAATTAAATATTAATCTGTGGGAAAGATCAATTTAATTTTAATATAAAAATTAAATATAAAAATTAAATATTGGTCTGTGGGAAGGAAATCAATTTAATTTTAATATAAAAATTAAATATAAAAATTAAATATTGATCTGTAGGAAGAAAATCAATTTAATTTTAATATAAAAATTAAATATAAAAATTAAATATTGGTCTGTGGGAAGAAAATCAATTTAATTTTAATATAAAAATTAAATATAAAAATTAAATATTGATCTGTAGGAAGGAAATCAATTTAATTTTAATATAAAAATTAAATATAAAAATTAAATATTGGTCTGTAGGAAGGAAATCAATTTAATTTTAATATAAAAATTAAATATAAAAATTAAATATTGGTCTATGGAAAGGAATTTATATTAATTAATTAATATTATACTGGGATAAATAATAATATTATTTTTATATAAATATTTAATATATAATAAATATATTAGTCTATAAGAAAGAATTTATATTAATTAATTAATATTATACTGAGATAAATAATAATATTATTTTTATATAAATATTTAATATATAATAAATATATTAGTCTATGGAAAAGAATTTATATTAATTAATTAATATTATACTAGAATAAATAATAATATTATTTTTATATAAATATTTAATATATAATAAATATATTAGTCTATAAGAAAGAATTTATATTAATTAATTAATATTATACTGGGATAAATAATAATATTATTTTTATATAAATATTTAATATATAATAAATATATTAGTCTATGGGAAGGAATTTATATTAATTAATTAATATTATACTAGGATAAATAATAATATTATTTTTATATAAATATTTAATATATAATAAATATATTAGTCTATAAGAAAGAATTTATATTAATTAATTAATATTATACTGGGATAAATAATAATATTATTTTTATATAAATATTTAATATATAATAAATATATTAGTCTATGGGAAGGAATTTATATTAATTAATTAATATTATACTGGGATAAATAATAATATTATTTTTATATAAATATTTAATATATAATAAATATATTAGTCTATGGGAAGGAATTTATATTAATTAATTAATATTATACTGGGATAAATAATAATATTATTTTTATATAAATATTTAATATATAATAAATATATTAGTCTATGGGAAGGAATTTATATTAATTAATTAATATTATACTGGGATAAATAATAATATTATTTTTATATAAATATTTAATATATAATAAATATATTAGTCTATGGGAAGGAATTTATATTAATTAATTAATATTATACTGGGATAAATAATAATATTATTTTTATATAAATATTTAATATATAATAAATATATTAGTCTATGGGAAGGAATTTATATTAATTAATTAATATTATACTGGGATAAATAATAATATTATTTTTATATAAATATTTAATATATAATAAATATATTAGTCTATGGGAAGGAATTTATATTAATTAATTAATATTATACTGGGATAAATAATAATATTATTTTTATATAAATATTTAATATATAATAAATATATTAGTCTATGGGAAGGAATTTATATTAATTAATTAATATTATACTGGGATAAATAATAATATTATTTTTATATAAATATTTAATATATAATAAATATATTAGTCTATGGGAAGGAATTTATATTAATTAATTAATATTATACTGGGATAAATAATAATATTATTTTTATATAAATATTTAATATATAATAAATATATTAGTCTATGGGAAGGAATTTATATTAATTAATTAATATTATACTGGGATAAATAATAATATTATTTTTATATAAATATTTAATATATAATAAATATATTAGTCTATGGGAAGGAATTTATATTAATTAATTAATATTATACTGGGATAAATAATAATATTATTTTTATATAAATATTTAATATATAATAAATATATTAGTCTATGGGAAGGAATTTATATTAATTAATTAATATTATACTGGGATAAACAATAATATTATTTTTATATAAATATTTAATATATAATAAATATATTAGTCTATGGGAAGGAATTTATATTAATTAATTAATATTATACTGGGATAAATAATAATATTATTTTTATATAAATATTTAATATATAATAAATATATTAGTCTATGGGAAGGAATTTATATTAATTAATTAATATTATACTGGGATAAATAATAATATTATTTTTATATAAATATTTAATATATAATAAATATATTAGTCTATGGGAAGGAATTTATATTAATTAATTAATATTATACTGGGATAAATAATAATATTATTTTTATATAAAAATTAAATATAAAAATTAAATATTGATCTGTGAGAAGGAATTTATATTAATTAATTAATATTATACTGGGATAAATAATAATATTATTTTTATATAAATATTTAATATATAATAAATATATTAATCTGTGGGAAAGAATTTATATTAATTAATTAATATTATACTGAGATAAATAATAATATTATTTTTATATAAATATTTAATATATAATAAATATATTAGTCTATGGGAAGGAATTTATATTAATTAATTAATATTATACTGGGATAAATAATAATATTATTTTTATATAAATATTTAATATATAATAAATATATTAGTCTATGGGAAGGAATTTATATTAATTAATTAATATTATACTGGGATAAATAATAATATTATTTTTATATAAATATTTAATATATAATAAATATATTAGTCTATGGGAAGGAATTTATATTAATTAATTAATATTATACTGGGATAAATAATAATATTATTTTTATATAAATATTTAATATATAATAAATATATTAGTCTATGGGAAGGAATTTATATTAATTAATTAATATTATACTGGGATAAATAATAATATTATTTTTATATAAATATTTAATATATAATAAATATATTAGTCTATGGGAAGGAATTTATATTAATTAATTAATATTATACTGGGATAAATAATAATATTATTTTTATATAAATATTTAATATATAATAAATATATTAGTCTATGGGAAGGAATTTATATTAATTAATTAATATTATACTGGGATAAATAATAATATTATTTTTATATAAATATTTAATATATAATAAATATATTAGTCTATGGGAAGGAATTTATATTAATTAATTAATATTATACTGGGATAAATAATAATATTATTTTTATATAAATATTTAATATATAATAAATATATTAGTCTATGGGAAGGAATTTATATTAATTAATTAATATTATACTGGGATAAACAATAATATTATTTTTATATAAATATTTAATATATAATAAATATATTAGTCTATGGGAAGGAATTTATATTAATTAATTAATATTATACTGGGATAAATAATAATATTATTTTTATATAAATATTTAATATATAATAAATATATTAGTCTATGGGAAGGAATTTATATTAATTAATTAATATTATACTGGGATAAATAATAATATTATTTTTATATAAATATTTAATATATAATAAATATATTAGTCTATGGGAAGGAATTTATATTAATTAATTAATATTATACTGGGATAAATAATAATATTATTTTTATATAAAAATTAAATATAAAAATTAAATATTGATCTGTGAGAAGGAATTTATATTAATTAATTAATATTATACTGGGATAAATAATAATATTATTTTTATATAAATATTTAATATATAATAAATATATTAATCTGTGGGAAAGAATTTATATTAATTAATTAATATTATACTGAGATAAATAATAATATTATTTTTATATAAATATTTAATATATATATATATATATATATATATATATATATAATTTTAAATTTCTATAATATAAAACATTAAATTATAAATTTTAAATTTCTATAGTTTATTTAAAACATTAAATTGCAAATTTAAAAATATTTTTTAAAATTAGAAATTTATAATTTAAATATAATATAATATATATATATATATATATATATTATAATCATTTACTTATAATTTAATTTTATTTTTAAATAATTTTAATATATTTTTGATTATTAAATTAAAAATTTAATTTTTATATAAAATTTTAAAACATTAAAATTTATATATTTATGATAAATATCTAATCTTACTTTCTTATTTTAATATTTAATTTTTATTTAAATATATAATTTTTTAATAAAAATATTTTATATAACTTTTTTAATTATTAAATTAAAAACTTTTAATTTTAATATATATATATATATATATATATATATATTAAAGAACGTTAAAATTATATATTTAAAAAAATATATAACCCTTTATTCCATATACCTTAATATTTAATTAATATTAATATAATTTTCTTAATTATTAAATTAAAAATTTAATTTTAATATATATATATATATATATATATATATATATATATATATATATATATATATATATTAAAGAACGTTAGGATTATATATTTAAAAAATATATAATCCTTTATTTTTCTATTCCTTAATATTTAATTTTTATTTAATATATAATTTTTTAATAAAATAATATTATTTAATATAACTTTCTTAATTATTAAATTAAAAATTTAATATTTATTTATTATATATATATATATATATATATATAATATTAAAGAACATTAGGATTATATACTTAAAAAATATATAATCCTCTATTCTCCTTATACTATACCTTAATATTTAATTAATATTAATATAACTTTATTAATTATTAAATTAAAAATTTAATTTTAATATATATATATATATATATATATATATATATATATATATATATATATATATATATATATTAAAGAACGTTAGGATTATATACTTAAAAAATAAAATATATAATCCTCTATTCCTCTATTCTCCTTATCTATACCTTAATATTTAATTAATATTAATATAACTTTATTAATTATTAAATTAAAAATTTAATTTATTTATATATATATATATATATATATATATATATACATATATATATATATATATATATATATATATATATATATATATATAATATTAAAGAACGTTAGGATTATATACTTAAAAAATAAAATATATAATCCTTTATTCTCCTTATACTATACCTAAATATTTAATTAATATTAATATAACCTTCTTAATTATTAAATTAAAAATTTAATTATATATATATATATATATATATATATATATATATATATATATATATATATATATATATATATATATATATATAAATATTAAAGAACGTTAGGATTATATACTTAAAAAATAAAATATATAATCCTCTATTCTCCTTATTACTATACCTTAATATTTAATTAATATTAATATAACCTTCTTAATTATTAAATTAAAAATTTAATTTTAATATATATATATATATATATATATATATATATATATATATAAATATTAAAGAACGTTAGGATTATATACTTAAAAAATAAAATATATAATCCTCTATTCTCCTTATACTATACCTTAATATTTAATTAATATTAATATAACTTTCTTAATTATTAAATTAAAAATTTAATTTTAATATATATATATATATATATATATAAAAACATTAAGATTATATATTTAAAAATATATAATCCTTTATTTTTATAATCTTAATATTTAATTTAATTTTTATTTAATATATAATTTTTTAATAAAATAATATTTAATATAATTTTAATTATTAAATTAAAAATTTAATATATAATATATATATATATATATATATATATAAACATTAAAGAACGTTAGGATTATATACTTAAAAAATATATAATCCTCTACTCTTTATTCTATACCTTAATATTTAATAATATAATATTATTTAATATAACTTTTTTAATTATTAAATTAAAAATTTAATTTATTTATATTTATAATATATATATATATATATATATTAAAGAACGTTAGGATTATATATTTTAAAAATATATAACCCTTTTCTACTATACCTTAATATTTAATTTTTATTTAATATATAATTTTCTAATAAAAATAATATATTTAATACAACTTTTTTAATTATTAAATTAAAAATTTAATTTTAATAAACAAAAATCAAAATATAAATATTAAATTAAATAATTTAATAATTATTTAAACTTTAATTTATATTTAAATAATTATAAAAAAATTTTAATTTCTTAATTATTAAATAATTTTAATTTAATTTTAACAAAATATAAATAAATAATTAAATAATTAAAATTAATTAATTCTATTAATTCTAATAATAAATTTAATTTTAAAATTATATATATATATATATATATATATATATATATATAATTTATTTTAATCTTATTTAATAGTTACAATAAAACATTAAATTTTCAATTTAAATACATTTTTACAAATTTAAATATATGTTAAAAAAATACAAATATAAAATTATATTCAAACTTATAAAAAATTGAAAAAAATATAAAGTTCCTTATATTAAAATATTTTATATTATTTGCTATTGTATTCTAGTAGACAATTTTAATATTAGATCTTTAATAATTTATCATTATCTTTTTGAAAATTAATTTTTATAAAAAAATTAATTTAATTTATTTTATCCCATTATACTTTATTTTAAATTATATTTATATATCATATATTATATATATTATTTCACAATTTTAAATTATAAATATTATATATATTATTCACAATTTTAAATTCTATTTAATATTTATTTACTTAACTTATAAATATTAAAAAATTATTCTATATTTAATTTTAATACAAAATTCCTTAATTTTATTAATTTTCTTAATTTTATAATTTTATTATATATATATATATATATATATATATATATATATATATATATATATATATATATAATTATAAAATTTTTTAATTTGGATATTAGTTAATTTTATAACATTTAAATTGCAATTAAAAATAAATTTTAAATTATATCTTTATAAATAAACTAAATTTAAGTTATTAGACTCATGATCTAAATATAGATTAATTTCTTTTATAAATATTTAATAAAATTATATATTATAATTTTATATATCTACTAATTTTTTTAGTTCCTTAAAATTCAAATTTTTAAATGCTTTTACACTAAGATATATTTAATATATATATATATATATATATATATATATTATTAAACTTAAACATAAATAAAACAATATGCCTGATAAAAGGATTATTTTGATAGAATATATATGTATAATATTTATACTATTGTTAAATAATTTAAATTAAATTTAATTATAAATTATTTATAAAAATTTCCCAATTAAATATTTTTATTAAATTTTCCCTTATTTTACTTTCATTATCTATTTTTTTTTTAGAAAATATTTTTATAAAATGAATAATTTTAGAATTTTTTTCTCTTATTTTTATTGGATATTTAAATTTTAATAATGTAAATAAAATTCCCAGATTAATTTATTTTTTTATCTCTAGAATCTCTAGATTATTAATTTTTATAAATTTTATTTATTCAATAAATTATTTAATTATTCAATTAAAAACTAATACTAATTTAATCTTAATATTTAGATTATTCTTAAAATTAGGAATTTTTCCTTTTAATGTATGAATAATTTATACATTTCCTTTTCTCTCTTGAAACGAAATTTTTTTTTTCTCCACATTTGCAAAAATTATTCCTATTAATTTAATTAGATTTTCTATTTACTTTAATTCTTATTTATTAATATTTTTAACTATAAATAGAATTATTGCTTCTATTTTCATTATAGAAGAAACAAATTTAAAAAAAATTCTAATTTTTTCCTCAATAAATCATTCCTCTTACTTAATTTTTATTTCATTTCTTAATTCTCAAACATTTATTTTTTATTTTATTATTTATTTATTAAATACATTTCTATTACTTTATTTACTTGAAAAAATAAATTTTAAAAATAAAATTTTCACTTTAAATTTAAATAGAATAAAAAATTTTAATTATCTTTTTATTATTATTATTTTTTCTTATAGTATATTACCTCCATTTAGTTCTTTTATAGCAAAATGATTTTTTTTTTATGAAAATATTTTAATTCAAAAATCTATTTTCTTTTTAATTATTTTAGCAATTTCTAGAGTTATTATAACATGAAGTTATTTAAATATTATTAACTATCAACTTACTTTATCGAAATTAACTAAAAAATCTTGATTAAAATTCCCAAAATTCTATTTCAAGAATAATTTTAATTTAATTTTAACCTTTTCTTTAATTTTTTTTTTTAATTTTTATCTATTAATTTTTTAGTATTAGAAAATTTATTTCATTATTAAATTTACAATTTAATCCTTTTATCAGGCATAATACTTATAAAGATTTTAAGTTAACAATAAACTATCAACCTTCAAAGTTGAAAATATAATATTTTTAAATCTTAATTAAATGGTTTTATTCTACTAATCATAAAGATATTGGAATTCTTTATATAATATTTGCTTTATGATCTGGAATAATTGGTTCAGCAATAAGAATTATTATTCGAATAGAATTAAGTATTCCTGGATCATGAATTTCTAATGACCAAATCTATAATTCTTTAGTTACAGCTCATGCTTTTTTAATAATTTTTTTTCTTGTAATACCATTTTTAATTGGGGGATTTGGAAATTGATTAATTCCTTTAATATTAGGAATTCCAGATATAGCTTTTCCCCGAATAAATAATATTAGATTTTGACTTTTACCCCCATCTTTAATAATTTTACTTTTAAGAAATTTTTTAAATCCAAGACCAGGAACAGGATGAACTGTATATCCTCCTTTATCTTCAAATTTATACCATTCTTCACCCTCAGTAGATTTAGCAATTTTTTCTTTACATATTTCAGGATTATCTTCTATTATAGGATCACTAAATTTTATTGTTACAATTATTATAATAAAAAATATTTCCTTAAAACATATACAATTACCTTTATTTCCTTGATCTGTTTTTATTACAACTATTCTTTTACTTTTTTCCTTACCAGTATTAGCTGGTGCTATTACTATATTATTATTTGACCGAAATTTTAATACATCTTTTTTTGATCCAACTGGAGGAGGAGACCCAATTCTTTATCAACATTTATTTTGATTCTTCGGTCACCCAGAAGTCTATATTCTAATCCTTCCAGGATTTGGGTTAATTTCCCAAATTATTTCTAATGAAAGAGGAAAAAAAGAAACTTTTGGAAATATTGGAATAATTTATGCTATATTAAGAATTGGACTTTTAGGTTTTATTGTATGAGCTCATCATATATTTACCGTCGGATTAGATGTAGATACTCGAGCTTATTTTACCTCAGCTACTATAATTATTGCAATTCCAACAGGAATTAAAGTTTTTAGATGACTAGCAACATATCACGGCTCTAAATTAAAAATAAATATATCTATTATATGAACTCTAGGATTTATTTTTCTTTTTACCATAGGAGGATTAACAGGAATTATATTATCTAATTCTTCTATTGATATTATCCTACATGATACATACTATGTTGTAGGACATTTTCATTATGTTTTATCTATAGGAGCTATTTTTTCTATTATAGCCGCTATTATTCACTGATTCCCTATAATCATTGGACTTTCAATAAACCAATCTTGATTAAAAATTCAATTTTTCTTAATATTTATTGGAGTAAATATAACTTTTTTTCCTCAACATTTTTTAGGAATAATAGGAATACCACGTCGATATTCAGATTATCCAGATTCTTATATATGTTGAAATTTATTTTCCTCTATAGGATCTTTAATTACTTTAAACAGAATTATTGTAATAATTTATATTATTTTTGAAAGATTATATTCAAAACGAATAATTTTATTTAAATTTAATCAAACAGCTTTAGAATGAATTATACATAATCCCCCTTTAAATCATTCTTATAGGGAAATTCCATTAATTTTAAAAATTTAATTTAATATGGCAGATTAGTGCAATGGATTTAAGATCCATATATAAAATTATTTAATTTTTATTAAAAATTTCTTCATGATATATATATTCATTTCAAGATTCAAATTCCCCTTATTCAGATAATCTTATATCATTTCATAATTTTACTATAATATTTATAATCATAATTATTTCAACTACACTTTTTATATTAATAGATATTTTTAATAATAAATTTATTAATCGATTTCTTTTAAAACATCATACTATTGAAATTATTTGAACTATTATTCCAGCTATTATTCTTTTATTTATTTGTTTTCCATCTTTAAAAATTTTATATTTTACAGATGAATTATGAAACCCAATTTTTTTTACAGTAAAAAGTATTGGACACCAATGATACTGAAGATATGAATATCCTGAATTTAATAATTTTGAATTTGATTCTTATATAAATAAAAACTTTGAATATAATTCTTTCCGATTATTGGATGTAGATAATCGTATAATTATTCCCTTTAAAATTTCAATTCGAATATTAACTACTTCTACAGATGTTATTCATTCTTGAACTATTCCTTCTATAGGAGTAAAAAGAGATGCAACCCCAGGTCGAATTAATCAAATAAATATTCTTGCTTTACGACCTGGACTTTTTTTTGGCCAATGTTCAGAAATTTGTGGTATAAATCATAGATTTATACCTATTGTTTTAGAATCTACATCTTATAACAATTTTATAAATTGAATTAAAAATTCTACTTAAAGAAATTAGTTAAATATAAATAATAACATTAATTTGTCAAATTAAAATTAATTTCCTTCAAAATTATTTCTTAAATTTTATCATTAAGTGTCTGAAACAAAATAAGAATTGATCTTTTAAATCAAATATAGTATTTATTATACTCTTAATGAAAATTTTATTCCACAAATAAGACCTAGATATTGAATATTAATTTCTATCTTTGAATTATTAATTTTTTTCATATTAATCTTTAAAATTTATTTTTTTCCAATTAATTTAAAAATTTATTTTCCTAAAAAATCCTTTAAAACCCATAAATTATTTAATTGAAAATGATAATAAATCTTTTTGAAATTTTTGACCCAACTACAAGAATACATTTTTCTTTAAATTGAATTAATTCTATATTAATTTTTATTATTCTACCTTTAAATTTTTGAATTATTCCATCCCGATTTGAAATATTATTTATTTCAATTTCTAAAATTATTTTTTCTGAATTTAAAAGCTTAACAAAAAAAAAGTATAAAATAAATATTTTAATTTTTTTTAGATTAATAACTTTTATTGCATTAAGAAATTTTATAGGATTATTCCCTTATATTTTTACTTCAACAAGTCATATATCATTTAATTTAATTATTGCTTTATCTTCTTGAATAAGATTTTTTATTTATAGATGATGAAATAAACCATTAAATATATTAATTCATTTAGTTCCTTTAAATACACCCCCTGCTTTAATAAATTTTATAGTAATAATTGAACTAATTAGAAATATTATTCGACCTTTTACTTTAGCAATTCGATTAACTGCAAATATAATTGCAGGACATCTACTATTAACTCTTTTAGGCACATTCATTTCTAAATTCTTAATTTTATTACCTATCACAATTTTAATTCAAAATTTATTAATAATTTTAGAAATTGCAGTTTCTATAATTCAAGCATATGTATTTTCTATTCTTTCTTTATTATATTTTTTAGAATCTAAAAATTAATGTCAATTTATTATAATCATCCTTTTCATTTAGTTACTAACAGACCTTGACCTATTATAAACGCTTTTAATTTAATAAATTTATTATTAAGATTAGTAATATGATTCTTTTACTTAAATTTTTTTTTAATTTTTATTAATTTTCTTATCTTAATCTCTTCTATATTTTTTTGATGACGAGATATTATTCGAGAAAGAACTTTTCAAGGATTTCATACATTTTTAGTTTTAAAACTAATAAAATTTAGAATAATCTTATTTATTATTTCAGAATTTTTTTTTTTTATTTCATTATTTTGAACTTATTTTCATTCTATAAGTTCCCCAGGAATAGAAATTGGTTTACTTTGACCCCCTAAAAATATTATCATATTCAATCCATTTAGAATCCCTTTATTAAATTCATTAATTTTAATTTCTTCAGGAATTTCCCTAACTTGAAGTCACAATAGATTATTAAATAAAAATTATATAGAAAGAAAAATTTCTCTAATAATTACTATTATTTTAGGAATATATTTTTCTTTTCTCCAATTTATTGAATATATAGAAGCTCCATTCTGTTTTAATGATAGAATTTTTGGATCTATTTTCTTTATAGCAACAGGATTTCACGGATTACATGTAATTATTGGAATTATTTTCTTATTTATTACACTAATCCGATTAATTAATCTACATTTTTCTGCAACTCATCATTTTAATTTTGAAGCAGCATCTTGATATTGACATTTTGTAGATGTAATTTGATTATTTTTATATATTTCAATTTATTGATGAATATTTTAAATATAATAATAATTAATATATATATAGTATAAACTTAATTACATTTAATTTCCAATTAAAAAATTTATAAAATTAATATATATAATTTTTAATATTATATTTTTATTTTATTTTATAATAATTATTACTTCTATACTTATATTAATTAATTTTTATTTAAGAATATATAAACCATTAAATCGAGAAAAAATTACCCCATTTGAATGTGGATTTAACTCCCAATCAAACTCCCGTCTCCCATTTTCTACACAATTTTTCCTAATTACTTTACTATTCTTAATTTTTGATATTGAAATTATCTTAATTTTACCATCTATCTTTTTAATAAAATTTAAATCTATTTTTTTAATATTAATTATTTTAATTTTTATTTTTTTAATAATTATTAGTCTACTTATTGAATGAAGTTATAGATTATTAAATTGAATTTTTTAATATATGGACTAAAAAAGTCTAATATTAAGCCGAAATTAATTGTAAAAATTACTTCATATATTTATATATATAATATATACATATTAATATTAATTGAAGCTAAAATAGAAGCAATTTATTGTTAATAAATTTATTGAATTAAAATTCCAATTAAAGAAATAAATTTAAATAGAACTTCTAATTCTAAATTTAATATTTTATATATTATTATTTCTAAATAATTTTTATATAGTTTAATAAAACTTTATATTTTCAGTATAATATTAATAAATATAAAATTTATTTATAAAAATTATATTTATAAAAATTTTATTTAAAAATATTAAAATTACCTTAATATCTTCAATATTATGCTCTTCTTAAGCTATTTAAATTTTAAATTAAAAAAATAAAAATTAATATTATTAATAAATTAGTTAATAATATATTCATAAAATTATATTCATTTAACTTATATTTAAATAAATAAAATTTCAATTTTATAAATTTAATCTTAAATTCAAATAAATTTTTTTCATGAATATTTTCATACAATATAACTATATTTAAAGGTAAATCATAATACAAATAAATTTTTTCGATATAAAATATTGTTCTTATAAAATTTCCTATTATTAAATTTTTATAAGAATTAAAATAAAAAAACTGCCCAATCAAAATTCCACATAAAATTAATTTTATAACCATAATTTTTAAATTTATTGTTAATACAATTAAATAATTTAAATTAAAAATTTTAAAATATAAATATCCAATAAAAAAAATAGTTATTAATAAAATAAATATACAAAAATTTACCAAAATACCTTCTTTCTTAATTAAATTTACATAATAATTTTTTTTAGAAAATAAAATAAATATAATTAATCGAATAGAATAAGATACAGTAAAAATTGTAGAAAAAATTAAAAATATTATTCTAATTATATTTATTTTTCTTAAAAAAATTAATTCCATAATTATATCTTTAGAAAAATATCCTGATATAAAAGGAAATCCTATTAAACATATTAAAGAAAAAATTAAAACTATAGTTTTAAAAGGATAAATATAAATTATACCACCATAACATCGGATATCTTGATTTCTATTAAAATTATGAATAAATCTACCCACACATAAAAATATTAAAGATTTAAATAAAGCATGAATTACTAAATGAAAAAAAGCTATTTCCCAAAATCCTAATCTTAAAATTCTTATTATTAATCTTAATTGACTTAAAGTCGATAAAGCAATAATTTTTTTAAAATCAAATTCATAATTTGCAATTAAACCCGCTATAAATATAGTTAACCTAGAAATTAATAAAATATATTTATTAAAACATCCTAAAAACAAAAATTTATTATATCGAATTAATAAATAAACCCCAGCTGTTACTAAAGTTGAAGAATGAACTAAAGATGAGACAGGAGTAGGAGCTATTATTGCAGCAGGTAATCATAAAGTAAATGGAATTTGAGCTCTTTTTGTAAAAGCTACTAATACTAATAAAATTAATATTAATAAATTAAATTTATAAATTATTAAATTTCACCTCCCATATATTATTCCCATAGTAATTATTAATAAAATTCCCACATCCCCTACACGATTTCTAAAAATTGTTAATATTCCAGCATTATAAGCTTTATCATTTTGATAATAAATAATTAAACAATAAGAAATTAATCCTAAACCATCTCATCCTAATAAAATTGTTAAAAATCTAGGTCTCAAAATTATAAAATATATTGATACTACAAATAAAATTACTAAAATAATAAATCGATTTATAAATTTATCCCCTTCTATATAATAAATTCTATAAATTAATACAACTATAGAAATAAGTGAAACTAATATTAAAAATATTATTCTATAAAAATCTAAATAAATAAAAAAAGAAAATTTTATTCTATTATATCTATAAATTATTCATTCTAAAATAATTAAATTCCTATTAAAAAAAATAATTATTATAAATAAAAAAAAAAATCCCGTAAATACAAATAATATATATACAAATATAATTAAAATAATTTAAAGTACTTAATTTACATCTTTGAACCCACATTTCAAAATTTTTTTTTAAACTATTTAAATTAAATAAAAATTCTTAAATTTAAAATAACTATATTTAAAGGAATTCAATGAAATAATAAAATTAAATAATTAATTAATTTTCCTCTTCTTAATCTTTTATAAAAAAAATTCTTTCCATGAACAATAAATCTAAAAAAATATAAAGAATACATAAATCTAACTAAACAATAAAAAAATAATTTAATT
>NW_027478214.1:65000-70000 GCF_051020975.1 Osmia lignaria lignaria | reverse complement strand
AACATGCAGGACATAATAAATTCACATTCTCATGTAAATCATGGGTTTAATTAATATTTTAAAAAATTTTAAAACCGCCCAGAACCGATGAGATGAAAATATTAAAACGATATTTTTGCATTTTCTTACGGTAAAACATTAACAAATAAGCGACTATAGCAATATAAAACTCCATTTGTAATTTAATTAATCAAAATTAATATTTTTTTTTGATTTTTCAGCGATCCAGAACCGATGAGACGAAAACATTAAAACGATATTTTTGCATTTTCTTACGACAAAACATTAACAAATACGAGACTATAACAATATAAAACTACATATGTAATTTAATTAATCAAAATTAATAATTTTTTTTGATTTTTCAGTGATCCAGAACCGATAAGTCGAAAATTTTAACAATCATATTTTTGCATTCTGTACCGTGGATCCATCGTTAAACGCTATTAAACTAACGTCCGTGATGGTATAAATGCAGATTTTCGCTCCGTTTAGCCAAAATAACGAACTTTAGGTGCGCTCCGAAATATTTCAAAGTCCCAGCGGCGTATTGCTTCGCCTCTTAGAACCGATTAGTCGAAAATTTTAACAATCATATTTTTGCATTCTGTACCGTGGATCGATCGTTAAACGCTATTGAACTAACGTCCGTGATGGTATAAATGCAGATTTTCGCTCCGTTTAGCCAAAATAACGAACTTTAGGTGCGCTCCGAAATATTTCAAAGTCCCAGCGGCGTATTGCTTCGCCTCTTAGAACCGATTAGTCGAAAATTTTAACAATCATATTTTTGCATTCTGTA
This sequence comes from Osmia lignaria lignaria, assembly GCF_051020975.1. Taxonomy (NCBI): domain Eukaryota; kingdom Metazoa; phylum Arthropoda; class Insecta; order Hymenoptera; family Megachilidae; genus Osmia; species Osmia lignaria. The sequence continues at coordinate 69,198 of NW_027478214.1, read as the reverse complement.
CCGTGGATCCATCGTTAAACGCTATTAAACTAACGTCCGTGATGGTATAAATGCAGATTTTCGCTCCGTTTAGCCAAAATAACGAACTTTAGGTGCGCTCCGAAATATTTCAAAGTCCCAGCGGCGTATTGCTTCGCCTCTTAGAACCGATTAGTCGAAAATTTTAACAATCATATTTTTGCATTCTGTACCGTGGATCCATCGTTAAACGCTATTAAACTAACGTCCGTGATGGTATAAATGCAGATTTTCGCTCCGTTTAGCCAAAATAACGAACTTTAGGTGCGCTCCGAAATATTTCAAAGTCCCAGCGGCGTATTGCTTCGCCTCTTAGAACCGATTAGTCGAAAATTTTAACAATCATATTTTTGCATTCTGTACCGTGGATCCATCGTTAAACGCTATTAAACTAACGTCCGTGATGGTATAAATGCAGATTTTCGCTCCGTTTAGCCAAAATAACGAACTTTAGGTGCGCTCCGAAATATTTCAAAGTCCCAGCGGCGTATTGCTTCGCCTCTTAGAACCGATTAGTCGAAAATTTTAACAATCATATTTTTGCATTCTGTACCGTGGATCGATCGTTAAACGCTATTGAACTAACGTCCGTGATGGTATAAATGCAGATTTTCGCTCCGTTTAGCCAAAATAACGAACTTTAGGTGCGCTCCGAAATATTTCAAAGTCCCAGCGACGTATTGCTTCGCCTCTTAGAACCGATTAGTCGAAAATTTTAACAATCATATTTTTGCATTCTGTACCGTGGATCCATCGTTAAACGCTATTAAACTAACGTCCGTGATGGTATAAATGCAGATTTTCGCTCCGTTTAGCCAAAATAACGAACTTTAGGTGCGCTCCGAAATATTTCAAAGTCCCAGCGGCGTATTGCTTCGCCTCTTAGAACCGATTAGTCGAAAATTTTAACAATCATATTTTTGCATTCTGTACCGTGGATCGATCGTTAAACGCTATTGAACTAACGTCCGTGATGGTATAAATGCAGATTTTCGCTCCGTTTAGCCAAAATAACGAACTTTAGGTGCGCTCCGAAATATTTCAAAGTCCCAGCGACGTATTGCTTCGCCTCTTAGAACCGATTAGTCGAAAATTTTAACAATCATATTTTTGCATTCTGTACCGTGGATCCATCGTTAAACGCTATTAAACTAACGTCCGTGATGGTATAAATGCAGATTTTCGCTCCGTTTAGCCAAAATAACGAACTTTAGGTGCGCTCCGAAATATTTCAAAGTCCCAGCGGCGTATTGCTTCGCCTCTTAGAACCGATTAGTCGAAAATTTTAACAATCATATTTTTGCATTCTGTACCGTGGATCCATCGTTAAACGCTATTAAACTAACGTCCGTGATGGTATAAATGCAGATTTTCGCTCCGTTTAGCCAAAATAACGAACTTTAGGTGCGCTCCGAAATATTTCAAAGTCCCAGCGGCGTATTGCTTCGCCTCTTAGAACCGATTAGTCGAAAATTTTAACAATCATATTTTTGCATTCTGTACCGTGGATCCATCGTTAAACGCTATTAAACTAACGTCCGTGATGGTATAAATGCAGATTTTCGCTCCGTTTAGCCAAAATAACGAACTTTAGGTGCGCTCCGAAATATTTCAAAGTCCCAGCGGCGTATTGCTTCGCCTCTTAGAACCGATTAGTCGAAAATTTTAACAATCATATTTTTGCATTCTGTACCGTGGATCCATCGTTAAACGCTATTAAACTAACGTCCGTGATGGTATAAATGCAGATTTTCGCTCCGTTTAGCCAAAATAACGAACTTTAGGTGCGCTCCGAAATATTTCAAAGTCCCAGCGGCGTATTGCTTCGCCTCTTAGAACCGATTAGTCGAAAATTTTAACAATCATATTTTTGCATTCTGTACCGTGGATCCATCGTTAAACGCTATTGAACTAACGTCCGTGATGGTATAAATGCAGATTTTCGCTCCGTTTAGCCAAAATAACGAACTTTAGGTGCGCTCCGAAATATTTCAAAGTCCCAGCGGCGTATTGCTTCGCCTCTTAGAACCGATTAGTCGAAAATTTTAACAATCATATTTTTGCATTCTGTACCGTGGATCCATCGTTAAACGCTATTAAACTAACGTCCGTGATGGTATAAATGCAGATTTTCGCTCCGTTTAGCCAAAATAACGAACTTTAGGTGCGCTCCGAAATATTTCAAAGTCCCAGCGGCGTATTGCTTCGCCTCTTAGAACCGATTAGTCGAAAATTTTAACAATCATATTTTTGCATTCTGTACCGTGGATCCATCGTTAAACGCTATTAAACTAACGTCCGTGATGGTATAAATGCAGATTTTCGCTCCGTTTAGCCAAAATAACGAACTTTAGGTGCGCTCCGAAATATTTCAAAGTCCCAGCGGCGTATTGCTTCGCCTCTTAGAACCGATTAGTCGAAAATTTTAACAATCATATTTTTGCATTCTGTACCGTGGATCCATCGTTAAACGCTATTGAACTAACGTCCGTGATGGTATAAATGCAGATTTTCGCTCCGTTTAGCCAAAATAACGAACTTTAGGTGCGCTCCGAAATATTTCAAAGTCCCAGCGGCGTATTGCTTCGCCTCTTAGAACCGATTAGTCGAAAATTTTAACAATCATATTTTTGCATTCTGTACCGTGGATCGATCGTTAAACGCTATTGAACTAACGTCCGTGATGGTATAAATGCAGATTTTCGCTCCGTTTAGCCAAAATAACGAACTTTAGGTGCGCTCCGAAATATTTCAAAGTCCCAGCGGCGTATTGCTTCGCCTCTTAGAACCGATTAGTCGAAAATTTTAACAATCATATTTTTGCATTCTGTACCGTGGATCCATCGTTAAACGCTATTAAACTAACGTCCGTGATGGTATAAATGCAGATTTTCGCTCCGTTTAGCCAAAATAACGAACTTTAGGTGCGCTCCGAAATATTTCAAAGTCCCAGCGGCGTATTGCTTCGCCTCTTAGAACCGATTAGTCGAAAATTTTAACAATCATATTTTTGCATTCTGTACCGTGGATCGATCGTTAAACGCTATTGAACTAACGTCCGTGATGGTATAAATGCAGATTTTCGCTCCGTTTAGCCAAAATAACGAACTTTAGGTGCGCTCCGAAATATTTCAAAGTCCCAGCGGCGTATTGCTTCGCCTCTTAGAACCGATTAGTCGAAAATTTTAACAATCATATTTTTGCATTCTGTACCGTGGATCCATCGTTAAACGCTATTAAACTAACGTCCGTGATGGTATAAATGCAGATTTTCGCTCCGTTTAGCCAAAATAACGAACTTTAGGTGCGCTCCGAAATATTTCAAAGTCCCAGCGGCGTATTGCTTCGCCTCTTAGAACCGATTAGTCGAAAATTTTAACAATCATATTTTTGCATTCTGTACCGTGGATCCATCGTTAAACGCTATTAAACTAACGTCCGTGATGGTATAAATGCAGATTTTCGCTCCGTTTAGCCAAAATAACGAACTTTAGGTGCGCTCCGAAATATTTCAAAGTCCCAGCGGCGTATTGCTTCGCCTCTTAGAACCGATTAGTCGAAAATTTTAACAATCATATTTTTGCATTCTGTACCGTGGATCGATCGTTAAACGCTATTGAACTAACGTCCGTGATGGTATAAATGCAGATTTTCGCTCCGTTTAGCCAAAATAACGAACTTTAGGTGCGCTCCGAAATATTTCAAAGTCCCAGCCGCGTATTGCTTTGCCCCGAAATTTTTCAAAGTTCCAGCGGCGTGTTGCTTTCAAAGTGCCTCCCTCTAAATACCGATCGGCAGGCCGCTAGGTCGGCGACGCACGGGCTTACGCCCAGGCGTATACGGGGGCAAATCGCCGTGAGAGCGTGCGATTTTGACTTTCGCAATAAGATAGTCTCCTTTATGAAAAGGAGCGTACACGTCTCCCAAAAAAAAAAACAGTTTCATGACGATCAATGTAGTTCTTGATCGAAATGTATCATAGGACGAAGATTTTATCGAAAAGTACGAACTTTGGCGACGCATCGAAATTTTTCAAAGTTCCAACGGCGTGTTGCTTTCAAAGTGCCTCCCTCTAAATACCGATCGGCAGGCCGCTAGGTCGGCGACGCACGGGCTTACGCCCAGGCGTATACGGGGGCAAATCGCCGTGAGAGCGTGCGATTTTGACTTTCGCAATAAG
>NW_027478214.1:47500-52500 GCF_051020975.1 Osmia lignaria lignaria | reverse complement strand
TTTTTGCATTCTGTACCGTGGATCCATCGTTAAACGCTATTAAACTAACGTCAGTGATGGTATAAATGCAGATTTTCGCTCCGTTTAGCCAAATAACGAACTTTAGGTGCGCTCCGAAATATTTCAAAGTCCCAGCGGCGTATTGCTTCGCCTCTTAGAACCGATTAGTCGAAAATTTAACAATCATATTTTTGCATTCTGTACCGTGGATCGATCGTTAAACGCTATTGAACTAACGTCCGTGATGGTATTAATGCAGATTTTCGCTCCGTTTAGCCAAAATAACGAACTTTAGGTGCGCTCCGAAATATTTCAAAGTCCAGCGGCGTATTGCTTCGCCTCTTAGAACCGATTTGTCGAAAATTTTAACAATCATATTTTTGCATTCTGTACCGTGGATCCATCGTTAAACGCTATTAAACTAACGTCCGTGATGGTATAAATGCAGATTTTCGCTCCGTTAGCCAAAATAACGAACTTTAGGTGCGCTCCGAAATATTTCAAAGTCCCAGCGGCGTATTGCTTCGCCTCTTAGAACCGATTAGTCGAAAATTTTAACAATCATATTTTGCATTCTGTACCGTGGATCCATCGTTAAACGCTATTAAACTAACGTCCGTGATGGTATAAATGCAGATTTTCGCTCCGTTTAGCCAAAATAACGAACTTTAGGTGCGCTCCGAAATATTTCAAAGTCCCAGCGGCGTATTGCTTCGCCTCTTAGACCGATTAGTCGAAAATTTTAACAATCATATTTTTGCATTCTGTACCGTGGATCCATCGTTAAACGCTATTAAACTAACGTCCGTGATGGTATAAATGCAGATTTTCGCTCGTTTAGCCAAAATAACGAACTTTAGGTGCGCTCCGAAATATTCAAAGTCCCAGCGGCGTATTGCTTCGCCTCTTAGAAACCGATTAGTCGAAATTTTACAACAATCATATTTTTGCATTCTGTACCGTGGATCGATCGTTAAACGCTATTGAACTACGTCCGTGATGGTATAAATGCAGATTTTCGCTCCGTTTAGCCAAAATAACGAACTTTAGGTGCGCTCCGAAATATTTCAACGTCCCAGCGACGTATTGCTTCGCTCTTAGAACCGATTAGTCGAAAATTTTAACAATCATATTTTTGCATTCTGTACCGTGGATCCATCGTTAAACGCTATTAAACTAACGTCCGTGATGGTATAAATGCAGATTTTCGCTCCGTTTAGCCAAAATAACGAACTTTAGGTGCGCTCTCGAAATATTTCAAAGTCCAGCGGCGTATTGCTTCGCCTCTTAGAACCGATTAGTCGAAAATTTAACAATCATATTTTTGCATTCTGTACCGTGGATCGATCGTTAAACGCTATTGAACTACGTCCGTGATGGTATAAATGCAGATTTTCGCTCCGTTTAGCCAAAATAACGAACTTTAGGTGCGCTCCGAAATATTTCAAAGTCCCAGCGACGTATTGCTTCGCCTCTTAGAACCGATTAGTCGAACAATTTTAACAATCATATTTTTGCATTCTGTACCGTGGATCCATCGTTAAACGCTATTAAACTAACGTCCTGATGGTATAAATGCAGATTTTCGCTCTCGTTTAGCCAAAATAACGAACTTTAGGTGCGCTCCGAAATATTTCAAAGTCCCAGCGGCGTATTGCTTCGCCTCTTAGAATCCGATTAGTCGAAAATTTTAACAATCATATTTTTGCATTCTGTACGTGGATCCATCGTTAAACGCTATTAAACTAACGTCCGTGATGGTATAAAATGCAGATTTTCGCTCCGTTTAGCCAAAATAACGAACTTTAGGTGCGCTCCGAAATATTTCAAAGTCCCAGCGGCGTATTGCTTCGCCTCTTAGAACCGATTAGTCGAAAATTTTAACAATCATATTTTTGCATTCTGTACCGTGGATCCATCGTTAAACGCTATTAAACTAACGTCCGTGATGGTATAAATGCAGATTTCGCTCCGTTAGCCAAAATAACGACTTTAGGTGGCTCCGAAATATTTCAAAGTCCCAGCGGCGTATTGCTTCGCCTCTTAGAACCGATTAGTCGAAAATTTAACAATCATATTTTTGCATTCTGTACCGTGGATCCATCGTTAAACGCTATTAAACTAACGTCCGTGATGGTATAAATGCAGATTTTCGCTCCGTTTAGCCAAAATAACGAACTTTAGGTGCGCTCCGAAATATTTCAAAGTCCCAGCGGCGTATTGCTTCGCTCTCTTAGAACCGATTAGTCGAAAATTTTAACAATCATATTTTTGCATTCTGTACCGTGGATCCGTCGTTAACGCTATGTTGAACTAACGTTCCGTGATGTATAAATGCAGATTTTCGCTCCGTTTAGCCAAAATAACGAACTTTAGGTGCGCTCCGAAATATTTCAAAGTCCCAGCGGCGTATTGCTTCGCCTCTTAGAACCAGATTAGTCGAAAAATTTTAACAATCATATTTTTGCATTCTGTACCGTGGATCCATCGTTAAACGCTATTAAACTAACGTCCGTGATGGTATAAATGCCAGATTTTCGCTCCGTTTAGCCAAAATAACGAACTTTAGGTGCGCTCCGAAATATTTCAAAGTCCAGCGGCGTATTGCTTCGCCTCTTAGAACCGATTAGTCGAAAATTTTAACAATCATATTTTTGCATTCTGTACCGTGGATCCATCGTTAACGCTATTAAACTAACGTCCGTGATGGTATAAATGCAGATTTTCGCTCCGTTTAGCCAGAAATAACGAACTTTAGTGCGCTCCGAAATATTTCAAAGTCCCAGCGGCGTATTGCTTCGCCTCTTAGAACCGATTAGTCGAAAATTTTAACAATCATTTTTTTGCATTCTGTACCGTGGATCCATCGTCTAAACGCTATTGAACTAACGTCCGTGATGGTATAAATGCAGATTTTCGCTCCGTTTAGCCAAAATAACGAACTTTAGGTGCGCTCCGGAAATATTTCAAAGTCCCACGGCGTATTGCTTCGCCTCTTAGAACCGATTAGTCGAAAATTTTAACATCATATTTTTGCATTCGTACCGTGATCGATCGTTAAACGCTATTGAACTAACGTCGTGATGGTATAAATGCAGATTTTCGCTCCGTTTAGCCAAAATAACGAACTTTAGGTGCGCTCTCGAAATATTTCAAGTCCCAGCGGCGTATTGCTTCGCCTCTTAGAACCGATTAGTCGAAAATTTTAACAATCATATTTTTGCATTCTGTTACCGTGGATCCATCGTTAACGCTATTAAACTAACGTCCGTGATGGTATAAATGCAGATTTTCGCTCCGTTTAGCCAAAATAACGAACTTTAGGTGCGCCTCGAAATATTTCAAAGTCCCAGCGGCGTATTGCTTCGCCTCTTAGAACCGATTAGTCGAAAATTTTAACAATCATATTTTTGCATTCTGTACCGTTATCGATCGTTAAACGCTATTGAACTAACGTCCGTGATGGTATTAAATGCAGATTTTCGCTCCGTTTAGCCAAAATAACGAACTTTAGGTGCGCTCCGAAATATTTCAAAGTCCCAGCGGCGTATTGCTTCGCCTCTTAGAAACCGATTAGTCGACTAAAATTTTAACAATCAATATATTTTGCATTCTGTACCGTGGATCCATCGTTAAACGCTATTAAACTAACGTCCGTGATGGTATAAATGCAGATTTTCGCTCCGTTTAGCCAAAATAACGAACTTTAGGTGCGCTCCGAAATATTTCAAAGTCCCAGCGGCGTATTGCTTCGCCTCTTAGAACCGATTAGTCGAAAATTTTAACAATCATATTTTTGCATTCTGTACCGTGGATCCATCGTTAAACGCTATTAAACTAACGTCCGTGATGGTATAAATGCAGATTTTCGCTCCGTTTAGCCAAAATAACGAACTTTAGGTTGCGCTCCGAAATATTTCAAAGTCCCAGCGGCGTATTGCTTCGCCTCTTAGAACCGATTAGTCGAAAATTTTAACAATCATATTTTTGCATTCTGTACCGTGGATCCATCGTTAAAACGCTATTGAACTAACGTCCGTGATGGTATAAATGCAGAGTTTTCGCTCCGTTTAGCAAAATAACGAACTTTAGGTGCGCTCCGAAATATTTCAAAGTCCCAGCGGCGTATTGCTTCGCCTCTTAGAACCGATTAGTCGAAAATTTTAACAATCATATTTTTGCATTCTGTACCGTGGATCCATCGTTAAACGCTATTAAACTAACGTCCGTGATGGTATAAATGCAGATTTTCGCTCGTTTAGCCAAAATAACGAACTTTAGGTGCGCTCCGAAATATTTCAAAGTCCCAGCGGCGTATTGCTTCGCCTCTTAGAACCGATTAGTCGAAAATTTTAACAATCATATTTTTGCATTCTGTACCGTGGATCGATCGTTAAACGCTATTGAACTAACGTCCGTGATGGTATAAATGCAGATTTCGCTCCGTTTAGCCAAAATAACGAACTTTAGGTGCGCTCCGAAATATTTCAAAGTCCCAGCGGCGTATTGCTTCGCCTCTTAGAACCGATTAGTCGAAAATTTTAACAATCATATTTTGCATTCTGTACCGTGGATCGATCGTTAAACGCTATTGAACTAACGTCCGTGATGGTATAAAGCAGATTTTCGCTCCGTTTTAGCCAAAATAACGACTTAGGTGCGCTCCGAAATATTTCAAAGTCCCAGCGGCGTATTGCTTCGCCTCTTAGAACCGATTAGTCGAAAATTTTAACAATCATATTTTTGCATTCTGTACCGTGGATCCATCGTTAAACGCTATTAAACTAACGTCCGTGATGGTATAAATGCAGATTTTCGCTCCGTTTAGCCAAAATAACGAACTTTAGGTGCGCTCCGAAATATTTCAAAGTCCCAGCGAGCGTATTGCTTCGCCTCTTAGAAACCGATTAGTCGAAAATTTTAACAATCATATTTTTGCCATTCTGTACCGTGGATCGATCGTTAAACGCTATTGAACTAACGTCCGTGATGGTATAAAT
>NW_027478214.1:40000-42500 GCF_051020975.1 Osmia lignaria lignaria | reverse complement strand
CTAATGGAACCCGAAGGTCCATCCGGGGCATCGCGCACCAACGGGAGCCAGCGTTGTTGACGATGAATCTCCCCATTCGATCTTTTGGGTTTCTCAGGTTTACCCCTGAACGGTTTCACGTACTCTTGAACTCTCTCTTCAAAGTTCTTTTCAACTTTCCCTCACGGTACTTGTTCGCTATCGGTCTCGTGGTCGTATTTAGCCTTAGATGGAGTTTACCACCCACTTAGGGCTGCACTCTCAAGCAACCCGACTCTAAGGAGAGATCCTCCCGAAACGCGTACCGGTCACTACGGGCCTGGCACCCTCTATGGGTAAATGGCCCCATTCAAGATGGACTTGGACGCAATTCGATGTCTCGGGATAAACGGATCCTCCTGAACACTACATTTCCCAGCGGCGGTACCGCGGGATTCAGTGCTGGGCTCATTCCTGTTCGCTCGCCGCTACTAAGGAAATCCTAGTTAGTTTCTTTTCCTCCGCTTAATAATATGCTTAAATTCAGCGGGTAATCTCGCCTACTCTGAGGTCGTCAATTTCTTTGGTTTCATCGAAAGGTGAATAATGATGCTCGATGCAAAAAAAAAAAAAATAAACGAAAAGAAGCAAAAAAGCAAACACGTAGAGAAACTGTGCGTGAATCAACCTTTCGCATATTCAATTTTTCCTCCTCCTCGTTTCAAAATGTTTGTATTTATCGTTCGATGAAACGAGCACAAGAGGGAAAAAAAAGTTGAGACACGACGTTCCCATAATTTTCGTGTTATTTCCTTTTTGCTTCAAACATTTTGCGGACTGCAGCTTCGTCGTATTGCTTTTATCAATTTTTAACAATTTCAAAGCGAAGACAACTCGCAAGACGATCCATTTCGTCTCGGTTCAATTTTAACGTCCGTCCGTATTATTTTTTGTTCCACAAGAGATTTCGAATAGGTTTCTTTATTTATCATCCCTTCTTTTCGAGCGCCACGGAAGCAAGAGGAAAAGCAAGAGCGAGAGAACATTTCGCGTATACTTCATTTAACAATTTTAACCAACACGCGATGTACTCCACACACCTCTTAGATTTAACAACTGCTTTTCTCTTCTTCTCCCCTTAGCGCAAGGGTAAACCCCATTTGTCTCTTCTTTGGAACGCAACAAAACTTTCGAGGACTGGACGACCGAGCGATGGTCGCGCGGTCTTCGCTTATCTTTAACAAACGAAGTAGTCCGTATGTATTCTAAATGTTGAAGCCTCCTAGAGCTTTAAGCCATGCGAGACATTGAAATGCTGTTTTAACGGGAGCATGCATAATTGCTGCAAACATACTTTTATCACAAGTTCTAGCCACGCCACGGAGGCTTCGAAGTTCCTTCACCATTCGCTTTCCTCTCTTTTGTTACACAGTTTCAGACTACGATCAGGGGTACCGAAACGCTGTATTGATTGTAAACAACCATTTTTATCTTGGAGCGGAGCGTTCCTTTACTCGTTAGATTTGTCTTGTCGCGTGTGTATTCGCTTTTTCGACGCTTTTTAACCATTTAACTTGTTTAGCGAAGCTAAACGCACAGACAGACAAAAAAAAAGGAACAGCATCGCGCGTCAAACAGCGACGACCCATCTGAAGCGATCTTTCATTTATACACCGTTTGTAAACAGAGAGATGTATAAAGCGCGGGGAATCATTCGAAACCCTGGGGCTATTCGAGCTTGCATTTCAGCAAATTATCATCTCAAACATTTCACTCGTTTGCTTTTTCTAAATTTATAGGAGAGCTTCTTTCGTTTATTTTTGACACACCTTTCGTAAATATCGTTTCTGGCAACGTCGGGAGCGTGGATTTCTACAAGTGAACAATCGCGCCGATCCGATAACTTCCAGCAGGATGGAGAATCTTTATAGATTATCTTCCGAGAACTCGGTGCTTTCACGGGCGGTCGTTTATAAATTTTAACGAACGACTCGCGCGCCGTGACGCACTTGCGCTAGTTCGAAGAGATATTTCGAAATTTGTTTTTCTCCTTTAACGGCCTGCATTTAGTGTATCGGTTGCGATTTTCGTCACATCGTTTCCACGACAAACGCCGACGAACTGCCCAACTATCGCTCGTACGTTGCGACTCTTTCTTTGTTTATCGTTCATTCATTCTTTCAATTTCGTTCGATAATCCCGCTCCGAAACGTTCTACTTTCGTTGAACGACGGCGAGATGTTTAGAAAGAAATGAATTACTCTTTTTTCGAGAAGCAAACGCAAGCAGTCTTTTGTTAAGAAAACGACCCTCAGCCAGGCGTGGTCCAGGAATTGTATCCGTGGACCGCAATGTGCGTTCGAAATGTCGATGTTCATGTGTCCTGCAGTTCACACGTTGACGCGCAATTAGCTGCGTTCTTCATCGACCCACGAGCCAAGTGATCCACCGTTCAGGGTAATCGTAAAATTTTGTATTTCAAACTCTTTAGATCTTTAGAGTGTTATTTTCATTATTAACACGCATCACATTCGATACCCAC
>NW_027478214.1:30000-35000 GCF_051020975.1 Osmia lignaria lignaria | reverse complement strand
TATTAAACTAACGTCCGTGATGGTATAAATGCAGATTTTCGCTCCGTTTAGCCAAAATAACGAACTTTAGGTGCGCTCCGAAATATTTCAAAGTCCCAGCGGCGTATTGCTTCGCCTCTTAGAACCGATTAGTCGAAAATTTTAACAATCATATTTTTGCATTCTGTACCGTGGATCGATCGTTAAACGCTATTGAACTAACGTCCGTGATGGTATAAATGCAGATTTTCGCTCCGTTTAGCCAAAATAACGAACTTTAGGTGCGCTCCGAAATATTTCAAAGTCCCAGCGGCGTATTGCTTCGCCTCTTAGAACCGATTAGTCGAAAATTTTAACAATCATATTTTTGCATTCTGTACCGTGGATCCATCGTTAAACGCTATTAAACTAACGTCCGTGATGGTATAAATGCAGATTTTCGCTCCGTTTAGCCAAAATAACGAACTTTAGGTGCGCTCCGAAATATTTCAAAGTCCCAGCGGCGTATTGCTTCGCCTCTTAGAACCGATTAGTCGAAAATTTTAACAATCATATTTTTGCATTCTGTACCGTGGATCCATCGTTAAACGCTATTAAACTAACGTCCGTGATGGTATAAATGCAGATTTTCGCTCCGTTTAGCCAAAATAACGAACTTTAGGTGCGCTCCGAAATATTTCAAAGTCCCAGCGGCGTATTGCTTCGCCTCTTAGAACCGATTAGTCGAAAATTTTAACAATCATATTTTTGCATTCTGTACCGTGGATCCATCGTTAAACGCTATTAAACTAACGTCCGTGATGGTATAAATGCAGATTTTCGCTCCGTTTAGCCAAAATAACGAACTTTAGGTGCGCTCCGAAATATTTCAAAGTCCCAGCGGCGTATTGCTTCGCCTCTTAGAACCGATTAGTCGAAAATTTTAACAATCATATTTTTGCATTCTGTACCGTGGATCGATCGTTAAACGCTATTGAACTAACGTCCGTGATGGTATAAATGCAGATTTTCGCTCCGTTTAGCCAAAATAACGAACTTTAGGTGCGCTCCGAAATATTTCAAAGTCCCAGCGACGTATTGCTTCGCCTCTTAGAACCGATTAGTCGAAAATTTTAACAATCATATTTTTGCATTCTGTACCGTGGATCCATCGTTAAACGCTATTAAACTAACGTCCGTGATGGTATAAATGCAGATTTTCGCTCCGTTTAGCCAAAATAACGAACTTTAGGTGCGCTCCGAAATATTTCAAAGTCCCAGCGGCGTATTGCTTCGCCTCTTAGAACCGATTAGTCGAAAATTTTAACAATCATATTTTTGCATTCTGTACCGTGGATCGATCGTTAAACGCTATTGAACTAACGTCCGTGATGGTATAAATGCAGATTTTCGCTCCGTTTAGCCAAAATAACGAACTTTAGGTGCGCTCCGAAATATTTCAAAGTCCCAGCGACGTATTGCTTCGCCTCTTAGAACCGATTAGTCGAAAATTTTAACAATCATATTTTTGCATTCTGTACCGTGGATCCATCGTTAAACGCTATTAAACTAACGTCCGTGATGGTATAAATGCAGATTTTCGCTCCGTTTAGCCAAAATAACGAACTTTAGGTGCGCTCCGAAATATTTCAAAGTCCCAGCGGCGTATTGCTTCGCCTCTTAGAACCGATTAGTCGAAAATTTTAACAATCATATTTTTGCATTCTGTACCGTGGATCCATCGTTAAACGCTATTAAACTAACGTCCGTGATGGTATAAATGCAGATTTTCGCTCCGTTTAGCCAAAATAACGAACTTTAGGTGCGCTCCGAAATATTTCAAAGTCCCAGCGGCGTATTGCTTCGCCTCTTAGAACCGATTAGTCGAAAATTTTAACAATCATATTTTTGCATTCTGTACCGTGGATCCATCGTTAAACGCTATTAAACTAACGTCCGTGATGGTATAAATGCAGATTTTCGCTCCGTTTAGCCAAAATAACGAACTTTAGGTGCGCTCCGAAATATTTCAAAGTCCCAGCGGCGTATTGCTTCGCCTCTTAGAACCGATTAGTCGAAAATTTTAACAATCATATTTTTGCATTCTGTACCGTGGATCCATCGTTAAACGCTATTAAACTAACGTCCGTGATGGTATAAATGCAGATTTTCGCTCCGTTTAGCCAAAATAACGAACTTTAGGTGCGCTCCGAAATATTTCAAAGTCCCAGCGGCGTATTGCTTCGCCTCTTAGAACCGATTAGTCGAAAATTTTAACAATCATATTTTTGCATTCTGTACCGTGGATCCATCGTTAAACGCTATTGAACTAACGTCCGTGATGGTATAAATGCAGATTTTCGCTCCGTTTAGCCAAAATAACGAACTTTAGGTGCGCTCCGAAATATTTCAAAGTCCCAGCGGCGTATTGCTTCGCCTCTTAGAACCGATTAGTCGAAAATTTTAACAATCATATTTTTGCATTCTGTACCGTGGATCCATCGTTAAACGCTATTAAACTAACGTCCGTGATGGTATAAATGCAGATTTTCGCTCCGTTTAGCCAAAATAACGAACTTTAGGTGCGCTCCGAAATATTTCAAAGTCCCAGCGGCGTATTGCTTCGCCTCTTAGAACCGATTAGTCGAAAATTTTAACAATCATATTTTTGCATTCTGTACCGTGGATCCATCGTTAAACGCTATTAAACTAACGTCCGTGATGGTATAAATGCAGATTTTCGCTCCGTTTAGCCAAAATAACGAACTTTAGGTGCGCTCCGAAATATTTCAAAGTCCCAGCGGCGTATTGCTTCGCCTCTTAGAACCGATTAGTCGAAAATTTTAACAATCATATTTTTGCATTCTGTACCGTGGATCCATCGTTAAACGCTATTGAACTAACGTCCGTGATGGTATAAATGCAGATTTTCGCTCCGTTTAGCCAAAATAACGAACTTTAGGTGCGCTCCGAAATATTTCAAAGTCCCAGCGGCGTATTGCTTCGCCTCTTAGAACCGATTAGTCGAAAATTTTAACAATCATATTTTTGCATTCTGTACCGTGGATCGATCGTTAAACGCTATTGAACTAACGTCCGTGATGGTATAAATGCAGATTTTCGCTCCGTTTAGCCAAAATAACGAACTTTAGGTGCGCTCCGAAATATTTCAAAGTCCCAGCGGCGTATTGCTTCGCCTCTTAGAACCGATTAGTCGAAAATTTTAACAATCATATTTTTGCATTCTGTACCGTGGATCGATCGTTAAACGCTATTGAACTAACGTCCGTGATGGTATAAATGCAGATTTTCGCTCCGTTTAGCCAAAATAACGAACTTTAGGTGCGCTCCGAAATATTTCAAAGTCCCAGCGACGTATTGCTTCGCCTCTTAGAACCGATTAGTCGAAAATTTTAACAATCATATTTTTGCATTCTGTACCGTGGATCCATCGTTAAACGCTATTAAACTAACGTCCGTGATGGTATAAATGCAGATTTTCGCTCCGTTTAGCCAAAATAACGAACTTTAGGTGCGCTCCGAAATATTTCAAAGTCCCAGCGGCGTATTGCTTCGCCTCTTAGAACCGATTAGTCGAAAATTTTAACAATCATATTTTTGCATTCTGTACCGTGGATCCATCGTTAAACGCTATTAAACTAACGTCCGTGATGGTATAAATGCAGATTTTCGCTCCGTTTAGCCAAAATAACGAACTTTAGGTGCGCTCCGAAATATTTCAAAGTCCCAGCGGCGTATTGCTTCGCCTCTTAGAACCGATTAGTCGAAAATTTTAACAATCATATTTTTGCATTCTGTACCGTGGATCCATCGTTAAACGCTATTAAACTAACGTCCGTGATGGTATAAATGCAGATTTTCGCTCCGTTTAGCCAAAATAACGAACTTTAGGTGCGCTCCGAAATATTTCAAAGTCCCAGCGGCGTATTGCTTCGCCTCTTAGAACCGATTAGTCGAAAATTTTAACAATCATATTTTTGCATTCTGTACCGTGGATCGATCGTTAAACGCTATTGAACTAACGTCCGTGATGGTATAAATGCAGATTTTCGCTCCGTTTAGCCAAAATAACGAACTTTAGGTGCGCTCCGAAATATTTCAAAGTCCCAGCGGCGTATTGCTTCGCCTCTTAGAACCGATTAGTCGAAAATTTTAACAATCATATTTTTGCATTCTGTACCGTGGATCCATCGTTAAACGCTATTAAACTAACGTCCGTGATGGTATAAATGCAGATTTTCGCTCCGTTTAGCCAAAATAACGAACTTTAGGTGCGCTCCGAAATATTTCAAAGTCCCAGCGGCGTATTGCTTCGCCTCTTAGAACCGATTAGTCGAAAATTTTAACAATCATATTTTTGCATTCTGTACCGTGGATCCATCGTTAAACGCTATTAAACTAACGTCCGTGATGGTATAAATGCAGATTTTCGCTCCGTTTAGCCAAAATAACGAACTTTAGGTGCGCTCCGAAATATTTCAAAGTCCCAGCGGCGTATTGCTTCGCCTCTTAGAACCGATTAGTCGAAAATTTTAACAATCATATTTTTGCATTCTGTACCGTGGATCCATCGTTAAACGCTATTGAACTAACGTCCGTGATGGTATAAATGCAGATTTTCGCTCCGTTTAGCCAAAATAACGAACTTTAGGTGCGCTCCGAAATATTTCAAAGTCCCAGCGGCGTATTGCTTCGCCTCTTAGAACCGATTAGTCGAAAATTTTAACAATCATATTTTTGCATTCTGTACCGTGGATCCATCGTTAAACGCTATTAAACTAACGTCCGTGATGGTATAAATGCAGATTTTCGCTCCGTTTAGCCAAAATAACGAACTTTAGGTGCGCTCCGAAATATTTCAAAGTCCCAGCGGCGTATTGCTTCGCCTCTTAGAACCGATTAGTCGAAAATTTTAACAATCATATTTTTGCATTCTGTACCGTGGATCGATCGTTAAACGCTATTGAACTAACGTCCGTGATGGTATAAATGCAGATTTTCGCTCCGTTTAGCCAAAATAA
>NW_027478214.1:20000-22500 GCF_051020975.1 Osmia lignaria lignaria | reverse complement strand
CTACGATCAGGGGTACCGAAACGCTGTATTGATTGTAAACAACCATTTTTATCTTGGAGCGGAGCGTTCCTTTACTCGTTAGATTTGTCTTGTCGCGTGTGTATTCGCTTTTTCGACGCTTTTTAACCATTTAACTTGTTTAGCGAAGCTAAACGCACAGACAGACAAAAAAAAAGGAACAGCATCGCGCGTCAAACAGCGACGACCCATCTGAAGCGATCTTTCATTTATACACCGTTTGTAAACAGAGAGATGTATAAAGCGCGGGGAATCATTCGAAACCCTGGGGCTATTCGAGCTTGCATTTCAGCAAATTATCATCTCAAACATTTCACTCGTTTGCTTTTTCTAAATTTATAGGAGAGCTTCTTTCGTTTATTTTTGACACACCTTTCGTAAATATCGTTTCTGGCAACGTCGGGAGCGTGGATTTCTACAAGTGAACAATCGCGCCGATCCGATAACTTCCAGCAGGATGGAGAATCTTTATAGATTATCTTCCGAGAACTCGGTGCTTTCACGGGCGGTCGTTTATAAATTTTAACGAACGACTCGCGCGCCGTGACGCACTTGCGCTAGTTCGAAGAGATATTTCGAAATTTGTTTTTCTCCTTTAACGGCCTGCATTTAGTGTATCGGTTGCGATTTTCGTCACATCGTTTCCACGACAAACGCCGACGAACTGCCCAACTATCGCTCGTACGTTGCGACTCTTTCTTTGTTTATCGTTCATTCATTCTTTCAATTTCGTTCGATAATCCCGCTCCGAAACGTTCTACTTTCGTTGAACGACGGCGAGATGTTTAGAAAGAAATGAATTACTCTTTTTTCGAGAAGCAAACGCAAGCAGTCTTTTGTTAAGAAAACGACCCTCAGCCAGGCGTGGTCCAGGAATTGTATCCGTGGACCGCAATGTGCGTTCGAAATGTCGATGTTCATGTGTCCTGCAGTTCACACGTTGACGCGCAATTAGCTGCGTTCTTCATCGACCCACGAGCCAAGTGATCCACCGTTCAGGGTAATCGTAAAATTTTGTATTTCAAACTCTTTAGATCTTTAGAGTGTTATTTTCATTATTAACACGCATCACATTCGATACCCACATCACTCTCCCACCCGGCGCGTGCGGGAGAGCGAATTCGGGCGTCGCCAACGTATTTGTTTGTTTGTTTGTTCGATCGTTGACGACACGATCGCGTCCAAGGACGGAAACCGTCGGAGAAACGCCCAGTGGCACGCTCCTCTCGACGGTCGGGCGTAAAGTACATTTAAAAACCTTGAAAAGTACGAACGCACACAAGGAATGCGAGCGCGCGTCCTGTCGCTGAATCGTGGGTTGCGAGATTCGAACAGACACACGGCCGGCGACGATCGGTCTAACTAATGGACACATAGTTTTTCAAAGACTCGCTATCGTCGCTTCTCAGCCGGTCCGTAAACAACACACATCGATCAGGCGGACGCACGAATCTTACCACGGTGCGTGTTTCGTAGATTCCAGGTTACCCGCAAGTACCTCTCTCTCCCTCTCGAAAGAAGAATCTCGATCCGTCCTTTTTGGACAATGGAGAAATCTTTTTATCGCAACACGGATGGCAAAGAAACAACCAAAGCGTAGGAGCGTGGGGACGAGAGCGACGAAAAGAACGTCGCGAAAACAAAGTTTCGACGGTTGCTCGTTCTAATACATCGTAGTTTCAACTCTCTCAGTTTTAACCACTCCTAGACGCTTCGTAAACTTTTAACAATTCTTCGCCTCCGCGAGTTTCATTTCGAATAGAGCGAACGCAACACGGACCAAAAAAACTCCGGTGATGCCAGATCATTTAGCAAAGATCAGACGGCGGGTCATCTGTATTCCTTTTCTCTCTTTTTTATATCTTTCCATTTAACTAGGGTGTCGCAACGACGGGTACATTTATATATTTATATATATTGTATTTCAATTTTAATGATCCTTCACTTTCGGTTTGTAATAATATGATCCTTCTTTCATTTCGATCCTTCATATTGTAGGTTAACCAACAGAAGTTTGTTTTTTTACGACTTGTATTTTTGTGGTTTGTTTGTTTGTTTCTTACGACTTGTTTGTACCCGATCAAGTAGACGACGACCCATAAGTATAAGTTAGAGAGATAAAGGTCGAGAGACCTCACGCAAGCGTCTTTTACTTCCATTCACATCAGCCAGAGAGAAATGGTCCGGCGTCGTGCTCTTTGGCGCCGTTGGTCGCACAGTTTTTTTGCCGGCGGTTCCGAACGGACGGGAGAAACGCGATGAGTAATCAAAGCGACCTCCGCACGTAACCGTGTCGGTGTAATTTTACCGCATCGCAGCGTTTTGGTATTTGTTTCTTATTGGCTCGAACCCGAGATTTATGTGTTTTGTGTCATGTATATGGTATTATTTATTATATCTTTCTCGTTTTGTATAATTTTTGGTCCGAGCTCAATAAACTTTTATATCGCTTTATCAATGATCCATTCAGTTAGGTTTTCTC
>NW_027478214.1:12500-17500 GCF_051020975.1 Osmia lignaria lignaria | reverse complement strand
CTTGACTTTTCTTAAATTCAGGGACGTAATTTTGTTCATAATTCAGTGGACTTTTGTGTATTTTATACTTTAAATATTTCCAAACAGTCTCCCTTCTAAAAGTGATAGAACGAATTTTCGTCTAACACTACTTTCTTGGTTCAAAAATTTTATACAATCTTATAACTTTTTCAGTTTTAACAAATTTTGGTTACAGACAGTTGATGCTCAGTTTGTACAAGTATGCAACATTTATAAGTGCATACAGGTCACCAGCCTTATATTACAAGGCTCACCACATATGGGCCATTCGGTCTTAGACACCGACCCGTGGTAATGCTGTGTGGAGATTAATAATAATCCGCAACGGAAAACCGGAACGAGAATAGTCGAGAAAGTATATTCTCGAGGAGCGGTAGACTGCTTTTCAACCGAAGTCATAAAAGAGCCACACGCTCGACGCTACTCCCGACCGGTCCGAGCGAACCGAAAGTGCCTTCCTATAAATACCGAACGGCCGGCCGCTAGGTCGGCGACGCATGGGCTTACGCCCAGGCGTATGCCTGTGCAAACCGCCGTGAGAGCGTACCATCCCGCCGGCACGGTAAAACTTAGACTGAAAATATCGTCGAACATATCCTTTCATTTTATAACGTTCTATACATGAAAATTAATAAATTAACATGCAGGACATAATAAATTCACATTCTCATGTAAATCATGGGTTTAATTAATATTTTAAAAAATTTTAAAACCGCCCAGAACCGATGAGACGAAAATATTAAAACGATATTTTTGCATTTTCTTACGGTAAAACATTAACAAATAAGCGACTATAGCAATATAAAACTCCATTTGTAATTTAATTAATCAAAATTAATATTTTTTTTTGATTTTTCAGCGATCCAGAACCGATGAGACGAAAACATTAAAACGATATTTTTGCATTTTCTTACGACAAAACATTAACAAATACGAGACTATAACAATATAAAACTACATATGTAATTTAATTAATCAAAATTAATAATTTTTTTTGATTTTTCAGTGATCCAGAACCGATAAGTCGAAAATTTTAACAATCATATTTTTGCATTCTGTACCGTGGATCCATCATTAAACGCTATTAAACTAACGTCCGTGATGGTATAAATGCAGATTTTCGCTCCGTTTAGCCAAAATAACGAACTTTAGGTGCGCTCCGAAATATTTCAAAGTCCCAGCGGCGTATTGCTTCGCCTCTTAGAACCGATTAGTCGAAAATTTTAACAATCATATTTTTGCATTCTGTACCGTGGATCGATCGTTAAACGCTATTGAACTAACGTCCGCGATGGTATAAATGCAGATTTTCGCTCCGTTTAGCCAAAATAACGAACTTTAGGTGCGCTCCGAAATATTTCAAAGTCCCAGCGGCGTATTGCTTCGCCTCTTAGAACCGATTAGTCGAAAATTTTAACAATCATATTTTTGCATTCTGTACCGTGGATCCATCGTTAAACGCTATTAAACTAACGTCCGTGATGGTATAAATGCAGATTTTCGCTCCGTTTAGCCAAAATAACGAACTTTAGGTGCGCTCCGAAATATTTCAAAGTCCCAGCGGCGTATTGCTTCGCCTCTTAGAACCGATTAGTCGAAAATTTTAACAATCATATTTTTGCATTCTGTACCGTGGATCGATCGTTAAACGCTATTGAACTAACGTCCGTGATGGTATAAATGCAGATTTTCGCTCCGTTTAGCCAAAATAACGAACTTTAGGTGCGCTCCGAAATATTTCAAAGTCCCAGCGGCGTATTGCTTCGCCTCTTAGAACCGATTAGTCGAAAATTTTAACAATCATATTTTTGCATTCTGTACCGTGGATCCATCGTTAAACGCTATTAAACTAACGTCCGTGATGGTATAAATGCAGATTTTCGCTCCGTTTAGCCAAAATAACGAACTTTAGGTGCGCTCCGAAATATTTCAAAGTCCCAGCGGCGTATTGCTTCGCCTCTTAGAACCGATTAGTCGAAAATTTTAACAATCATATTTTTGCATTCTGTACCGTGGATCCATCGTTAAACGCTATTAAACTAACGTCCGTGATGGTATAAATGCAGATTTTCGCTCCGTTTAGCCAAAATAACGAACTTTAGGTGCGCTCCGAAATATTTCAAAGTCCCAGCGGCGTATTGCTTCGCCTCTTAGAACCGATTAGTCGAAAATTTTAACAATCATATTTTTGCATTCTGTACCGTGGATCCATCGTTAAACGCTATTAAACTAACGTCCGTGATGGTATAAATGCAGATTTTCGCTCCGTTTAGCCAAAATAACGAACTTTAGGTGCGCTCCGAAATATTTCAAAGTCCCAGCGGCGTATTGCTTCGCCTCTTAGAACCGATTAGTCGAAAATTTTAACAATCATATTTTTGCATTCTGTACCGTGGATCCATCGTTAAACGCTATTAAACTAACGTCCGTGATGGTATAAATGCAGATTTTCGCTCCGTTTAGCCAAAATAACGAACTTTAGGTGCGCTCCGAAATATTTCAAAGTCCCAGCGGCGTATTGCTTCGCCTCTTAGAACCGATTAGTCGAAAATTTTAACAATCATATTTTTGCATTCTGTACCGTGGATCGATCGTTAAACGCTATTGAACTAACGTCCGTGATGGTATAAATGCAGATTTTCGCTCCGTTTAGCCAAAATAACGAACTTTAGGTGCGCTCCGAAATATTTCAAAGTCCCAGCGGCGTATTGCTTCGCCTCTTAGAACCGATTAGTCGAAAATTTTAACAATCATATTTTTGCATTCTGTACCGTGGATCCATCGTTAAACGCTATTAAACTAACGTCCGTGATGGTATAAATGCAGATTTTCGCTCCGTTTAGCCAAAATAACGAACTTTAGGTGCGCTCCGAAATATTTCAAAGTCCCAGCGGCGTATTGCTTCGCCTCTTAGAACCGATTAGTCGAAAATTTTAACAATCATATTTTTGCATTCTGTACCGTGGATCGATCGTTAAACGCTATTGAACTAACGTCCGTGATGGTATAAATGCAGATTTTCGCTCCGTTTAGCCAAAATAACGAACTTTAGGTGCGCTCCGAAATATTTCAAAGTCCCAGCGGCGTATTGCTTCGCCTCTTAGAACCGATTAGTCGAAAATTTTAACAATCATATTTTTGCATTCTGTACCGTGGATCCATCGTTAAACGCTATTAAACTAACGTCCGTGATGGTATAAATGCAGATTTTCGCTCCGTTTAGCCAAAATAACGAACTTTAGGTGCGCTCCGAAATATTTCAAAGTCCCAGCGGCGTATTGCTTCGCCTCTTAGAACCGATTAGTCGAAAATTTTAACAATCATATTTTTGCATTCTGTACCGTGGATCCATCGTTAAACGCTATTAAACTAACGTCCGTGATGGTATAAATGCAGATTTTCGCTCCGTTTAGCCAAAATAACGAACTTTAGGTGCGCTCCGAAATATTTCAAAGTCCCAGCGGCGTATTGCTTCGCCTCTTAGAACCGATTAGTCGAAAATTTTAACAATCATATTTTTGCATTCTGTACCGTGGATCCATCGTTAAACGCTATTAAACTAACGTCCGTGATGGTATAAATGCAGATTTTCGCTCCGTTTAGCCAAAATAACGAACTTTAGGTGCGCTCCGAAATATTTCAAAGTCCCAGCGGCGTATTGCTTCGCCTCTTAGAACCGATTAGTCGAAAATTTTAACAATCATATTTTTGCATTCTGTACCGTGGATCGATCGTTAAACGCTATTGAACTAACGTCCGTGATGGTATAAATGCAGATTTTCGCTCCGTTTAGCCAAAATAACGAACTTTAGGTGCGCTCCGAAATATTTCAAAGTCCCAGCCGCGTATTGCTTTGCCCCGAAATTTTTCAAAGTTCCAGCGGCGTGTTGCTTTCAAAGTGCCTCCCTCTAAATACCGATCGGCAGGCCGCTAGGTCGGCGACGCACGGGCTTACGCCCAGGCGTATACGGGGGCAAATCGCCGTGAGAGCGTGCGATTTTGACTTTCGCAATAAGATAGTCTCCTTTATGAAAAGGAGCGTACACGTCTCCCAAAAAAAAAAACAGTTTCATGACGATCAATGTAGTTCTTGATCGAAATGTATCATAGGACGAAGATTTTATCGAAAAGTACGAACTTTGGCGACGCATCGAAATTTTTCAAAGTTCCAACGGCGTGTTGCTTTCAAAGTGCCTCCCTCTAAATACCGATCGGCAGGCCGCTAGGTCGGCGACGCACGGGCTTACGCCCAGGCGTATACGGGGGCAAATCGCCGTGAGAGCGTGCGATTTTGACTTTCGCAATAAGATAGTCTCCTTTATGAAAAGGAGCGTACACGTCTCCCAAAAAAAAAAACAGTTTCATGACGATCAATGTAGTTCTTGATCGAAATGTATCATAGGACGAAGATTTTATCGAAAAGTACGAACTTTGGCGACGCATCGAAATTTTTCAAAGTTCCAACGGCGTGTTGCTTTCAAAGTGCCTCCCTCTAAATACCGATCGGCAGGCCGCTAGGTCGGCGACGCACGGGCTTACGCCCAGGCGTATACGGGGGCAAATCGCCGTGAGAGCGTGCGATTTTGACTTTCGCAATAAGATAGTCTCCTTTATGAAAAGGAGCGTACACGTCTCCCAAAAAAAAAAACAGTTTCATGACGATCAATGTAGTTCTTGATCGAAATGTATCATAGGACGAAGATTTTATCGAAAAGTACGAACTTTGGCGACGCATCGAAATTTTTCAAAGTTCCAACGGCGTGTTGCTTTCAAAGTGCCTCCCTCTAAATACCGATCGGCAGGCCGCTAGGTCGGCGACGCACGGGCTTACGCCCAGGCGTATACGGGGGCAAATCGCCGTGAGAGCGTGCGATTTTGACTTTCGCAATAAGATAGTCTCCTTTATGAAAAGGAGCGTACACGTCTCCCAAAAAAAAAAACAGTTTCATCACGATCAATGTAGATCATGGGTTTTATTC
>NW_027478214.1:5000-7500 GCF_051020975.1 Osmia lignaria lignaria | reverse complement strand
CATTTTTATCTTGGAGCGGAGCGTTCCTTTACTCGTTAGATTTGTCTTGTCGCGTGTGTATTCGCTTTTTCGACGCTTTTTAACCATTTAACTTGTTTAGCGAAGCTAAACGCACAGACAGACAAAAAAAAAGGAACAGCATCGCGCGTCAAACAGCGACGACCCATCTGAAGCGATCTTTCATTTATACACCGTTTGTAAACAGAGAGATGTATAAAGCGCGGGGAATCATTCGAAACCCTGGGGCTATTCGAGCTTGCATTTCAGCAAATTATCATCTCAAACATTTCACTCGTTTGCTTTTTCTAAATTTATAGGAGAGCTTCTTTCGTTTATTTTTGACACACCTTTCGTAAATATCGTTTCTGGCAACGTCGGGAGCGTGGATTTCTACAAGTGAACAATCGCGCCGATCCGATAACTTCCAGCAGGATGGAGAATCTTTATAGATTATCTTCCGAGAACTCGGTGCTTTCACGGGCGGTCGTTTATAAATTTTAACGAACGACTCGCGCGCCGTGACGCACTTGCGCTAGTTCGAAGAGATATTTCGAAATTTGTTTCTCTCCTTTAACGGCCTGCATTTAGTGTATCGGTTGCGATTTTCGTCACATCGTTTCCACGACAAACGCCGACGAACTGCCCAACTATCGCTCGTACGTTGCGACTCTTTCTTTGTTTATCGTTCATTCATTCTTTCAATTTCGTTCGATAATCCCGCTCCGAAACGTTCTACTTTCGTTGAACGACGGCGAGATGTTTAGAAAGAAATGAATTACTCTTTTTTCGAGAAGCAAACGCAAGCAGTCTTTTGTTAAGAAAACGACCCTCAGCCAGGCGTGGTCCAGGAATTGTATCCGTGGACCGCAATGTGCGTTCGAAATGTCGATGTTCATGTGTCCTGCAGTTCACACGTTGACGCGCAATTAGCTGCGTTCTTCATCGACCCACGAGCCAAGTGATCCACCGTTCAGGGTAATCGTAAAATTTTGTATTTCAAACTCTTTAGATCTTTAGAGTGTTATTTTCATTATTAACACGCATCACATTCGATACCCACATCACTCTCCCACCCGGCGCGTGCGGGAGAGCGAATTCGGGCGTCGCCAACGTATTTGTTTGTTTGTTCGATCGTTGACGACACGATCGCGTCCAAGGACGGAAACCGTCGGAGAAACGCCCAGTGGCACGCTCCTCTCGACGGTCGGGCGTAAAGTACATTTAAAAACCTTGAAAAGTACGAACGCACACAAGGAATGCGAGCGCGCGTCCTGTCGCTGAATCGTGGGTTGCGAGATTCGAACAGACACACGGCCGGCGACGATCGGTCTAACTAATGGACACATAGTTTTTCAAAGACTCGCTATCGTCGCTTCTCAGCCGGTCCGTAAACAACACACATCGATCAGGCGGACGCACGAATCTTACCACGGTGCGTGTTTCGTAGATTCCAGGTTACCCGCAAGTACCTCTCTCTCCCTCTCGAAAGAGGAATCTCGATCCGTCCTTTTTGGACAATGGAGAAATCTTTTTATCGCAACACGGATGGCAAAGAAACAACCAAAGCGTAGGAGCGTGGGGACGAGAGCGACGAAAAGAACGTCGCGAAAACAAAGTTTCGACGGTTGCTCGTTCTAATACATCGTAGTTTCAACTCTCTCAGTTTTAACCACTCCTAGACGCTTCGTAAACTTTTAACAATTCTTCGCCTCCGCGAGTTTCATTTCGAATAGAGCGAACGCAACACGGACCAAAAAAACTCCGGTGATGCCAGATCATTTAGCAAAGATCAGACGGCGGGTCATCTGTATTCCTTTTCTCTCTTTTTTATATCTTTCCATTTAACTAGGGTGTCGCAACGACGGGTACATTTATATATTTATATATATTGTATTTCAATTTTAATGATCCTTCACTTTCGGTTTGTAATAATATGATCCTTCTTTCATTTCGATCCTTCATATTGTAGGTTAACCAACAGAAGTTTGTTTTTTTACGACTTGTATTTTTGTGGTTTGTTTGTTTGTTTCTTACGACTTGTTTGTACCCGATCAAGTAGACGACGACCCATAAGTATAAGTTAGAGAGATAAAGGTCGAGAGACCTCACGCAAGCGTCTTTTACTTCCATTCACATCAGCCAGAGAGAAATGGTCCGGCGTCGTGCTCTTTGGCGCCGTTGGTCGCACAGTTTTTTTGCCGGCGGTTCCGAACGGACGGGAGAAACGCGATGAGTAATCAAAGCGACCTCCGCACGTAACCGTGTCGGTGTAATTTTACCGCATCGCAGCGTTTTGGTATTTGTTTCTTATTGGCTCGAACCCGAGATTTATGTGTTTTGTGTCATGTATATGGTATTATTTATTATATCTTTCTCGTTTTGTATAATTTTTGGTCCGAGCTCAATAAACTTTTATATCGCTTTATCAATGATCCATTCAGTTAGGTTTTCTCTTGTATTTTTAATTTGTTAATGATCCTTCCGCAGGTTCACCTACGGA
>NW_027478214.1:0-2500 GCF_051020975.1 Osmia lignaria lignaria | reverse complement strand
GGACTTTTGTGTATTTTATACTTTAAATATTTCCAAACAGTCTCCCTTCTAAAAGTGATAGAACGAATTTTCGTCTAACACTACTTTCTTGGTTCAAAAATTTTATACAATCTTATAACTTTTTCAGTTTTAACAAATTTTGGTTACAGACAGTTGATGCTCAGTTTGTACAAGTATGCAACATTTATAAGTGCATACAGGTCACCAGCCTTATATTACAAGGCTCACCACATATGGGCCATTCGGTCTTAGACACCGACCCGTGGTAATGCTGTGTGGAGATTAATAATAATCCGCAACGGAAAACCGGAACGAGAATAGTCGAGAAAGTATATTCTCGAGGAGCGGTAGACTGCTTTTCAACCGAAGTCATAAAAGAGCCACACGCTCGACGCTACTCCCGACCGGTCCGAGCGAACCGAAAGTGCCTTCCTATAAATACCGAACGGCCGGCCGCTAGGTCGGCGACGCATGGGCTTACGCCCAGGCGTATGCCTGTGCAAACCGCCGTGAGAGCGTACCATCCCGCCGGCACGGTAAAACTTAGACTGAAAATATCGTCGAACATATCCTTTCATTTTATAACGTTCTATACATGAAAATTAATAAATTAACATGCAGGACATAATAAATTCACATTCTCATGTAAATCATGGGTTTAATTAATATTTTAAAAAATTTTAAAACCGCCCAGAACCGATGAGACGAAAATATTAAAACGATATTTTTGCATTTTCTTACGGTAAAACATTAACAAATAAGCGACTATAGCAATATAAAACTCCATTTGTAATTTAATTAATCAAAATTAATATTTTTTTTTGATTTTTCAGCGATCCAGAACCGATGAGACGAAAACATTAAAACGATATTTTTGCATTTTCTTACGACAAAACATTAACAAATACGAGACTATAACAATATAAAACTACATATGTAATTTAATTAATCAAAATTAATAATTTTTTTTGATTTTTCAGTGATCCAGAACCGATAAGTCGAAAATTTTAACAATCATATTTTTGCATTCTGTACCGTGGATCCATCGTTAAACGCTATTAAACTAACGTCCGTGATGGTATAAATGCAGATTTTCGCTCCGTTTAGCCAAAATAACGAACTTTAGGTGCGCTCCGAAATATTTCAAAGTCCCAGCGGCGTATTGCTTCGCCTCTTAGAACCGATTAGTCGAAAATTTTAACAATCATATTTTTGCATTCTGTACCGTGGATCGATCGTTAAACGCTATTGAACTAACGTCCGTGATGGTATAAATGCAGATTTTCGCTCCGTTTAGCCAAAATAACGAACTTTAGGTGCGCTCCGAAATATTTCAAAGTCCCAGCGGCGTATTGCTTCGCCTCTTAGAACCGATTAGTCGAAAATTTTAACAATCATATTTTTGCATTCTGTACCGTGGATCCATCGTTAAACGCTATTAAACTAACGTCCGTGATGGTATAAATGCAGATTTTCGCTCCGTTTAGCCAAAATAACGAACTTTAGGTGCGCTCCGAAATATTTCAAAGTCCCAGCGGCGTATTGCTTCGCCTCTTAGAACCGATTAGTCGAAAATTTTAACAATCATATTTTTGCATTCTGTACCGTGGATCCATCGTTAAACGCTATTAAACTAACGTCCGTGATGGTATAAATGCAGATTTTCGCTCCGTTTAGCCAAAATAACGAACTTTAGGTGCGCTCCGAAATATTTCAAAGTCCCAGCGGCGTATTGCTTCGCCTCTTAGAACCGATTAGTCGAAAATTTTAACAATCATATTTTTGCATTCTGTACCGTGGATCGATCGTTAAACGCTATTGAACTAACGTCCGTGATGGTATAAATGCAGATTTTCGCTCCGTTTAGCCAAAATAACGAACTTTAGGTGCGCTCCGAAATATTTCAAAGTCCCAGCGGCGTATTGCTTCGCCTCTTAGAACCGATTAGTCGAAAATTTTAACAATCATATTTTTGCATTCTGTACCGTGGATCCATCGTTAAACGCTATTAAACTAACGTCCGTGATGGTATAAATGCAGATTTTCGCTCCGTTTAGCCAAAATAACGAACTTTAGGTGCGCTCCGAAATATTTCAAAGTCCCAGCGGCGTATTGCTTCGCCTCTTAGAACCGATTAGTCGAAAATTTTAACAATCATATTTTTGCATTCTGTACCGTGGATCCATCGTTAAACGCTATTAAACTAACGTCCGTGATGGTATAAATGCAGATTTTCGCTCCGTTTAGCCAAAATAACGAACTTTAGGTGCGCTCCGAAATATTTCAAAGTCCCAGCGGCGTATTGCTTCGCCTCTTAGAACCGATTAGTCGAAAATTTTAACAATCATATTTTTGCATTCTGTACCGTGGATCGATCGTTAAACGCTATTGAACTAACGTCCGTGATGGTATAAATGCAGATTTTCGCTCCGTTTAGCCAAAATAACGAACTTTAGGTGCGCTCCGAAATATTTCAAAGTCCCAGCGGCGTATTGCTTCG
>NW_027478213.1:67500-70000 GCF_051020975.1 Osmia lignaria lignaria | reverse complement strand
AACTTTAGGTGCGCTCCGAAATATTTCAAAGTCCCAGCGGCGTATTGCTTCGCCTCTTAGAACCGATTAGTCGAAAATTTTAACAATCATATTTTTGCATTCTGTACCGTGGATCGATCGTTAAACGCTATTGAACTAACGTCCGTGATGGTATAAATGCAGATTTTCGCTCCGTTTAGCCAAAATAACGAACTTTAGGTGCGCTCCGAAATATTTCAAAGTCCCAGCGGCGTATTGCTTCGCCTCTTAGAACCGATTAGTCGAAAATTTTAACAATCATATTTTTGCATTCTGTACCGTGGATCGATCGTTAAACGCTATTGAACTAACGTCCGTGATGGTATAAATGCAGATTTTCGCTCCGTTTAGCCAAAATAACGAACTTTAGGTGCGCTCCGAAATATTTCAAAGTCCCAGCGGCGTATTGCTTCGCCTCTTAGAACCGATTAGTCGAAAATTTTAACAATCATATTTTTGCATTCTGTACCGTGGATCGATCGTTAAACGCTATTGAACTAACGTCCGTGATGGTATAAATGCAGATTTTCGCTCCGTTTAGCCAAAATAACGAACTTTAGGTGCGCTCCGAAATATTTCAAAGTCCCAGCGGCGTATTGCTTCGCCTCTTAGAACCGATTAGTCGAAAATTTTAACAATCATATTTTTGCATTCTGTACCGTGGATCCATCGTTAAACGCTATTAAACTAACGTCCGTGATGGTATAAATGCAGATTTTCGCTCCGTTTAGCCAAAATAACGAACTTTAGGTGCGCTCCGAAATATTTCAAAGTCCCAGCGGCGTATTGCTTCGCCTCTTAGAACCGATTAGTCGAAAATTTTAACAATCATATTTTTGCATTCTGTACCGTGGATCGATCGTTAAACGCTATTAAACTAACGTCCGTGATGGTATAAATGCAGATTTTCGCTCCGTTTAGCCAAAATAACGAACTTTAGGTGCGCTCCGAAATATTTCAAAGTCCCAGCGGCGTATTGCTTCGCCTCTTAGAACCGATTAGTCGAAAATTTTAACAATCATATTTTTGCATTCTGTACCGTGGATCCATCGTTAAACGCTATTAAACTAACGTCCGTGATGGTATAAATGCAGATTTTCGCTCCGTTTAGCCAAAATAACGAACTTTAGGTGCGCTCCGAAATATTTCAAAGTCCCAGCGGCGTATTGCTTCGCCTCTTAGAACCGATTAGTCGAAAATTTTAACAATCATATTTTTGCATTCTGTACCGTGGATCGATCGTTAAACGCTATTAAACTAACGTCCGTGATGGTATAAATGCAGATTTTCGCTCCGTTTAGCCAAAATAACGAACTTTAGGTGCGCTCCGAAATATTTCAAAGTCCCAGCGGCGTATTGCTTCGCCTCTTAGAACCGATTAGTCGAAAATTTTAACAATCATATTTTTGCATTCTGTACCGTGGATCCATCGTTAAACGCTATTAAACTAACGTCCGTGATGGTATAAATGCAGATTTTCGCTCCGTTTAGCCAAAATAACGAACTTTAGGTGCGCTCCGAAATATTTCAAAGTCCCAGCGGCGTATTGCTTCGCCTCTTAGAACCGATTAGTCGAAAATTTTAACAATCATATTTTTGCATTCTGTACCGTGGATCGATCGTTAAACGCTATTAAACTAACGTCCGTGATGGTATAAATGCAGATTTTCGCTCCGTTTAGCCAAAATAACGAACTTTAGGTGCGCTCCGAAATATTTCAAAGTCCCAGCGGCGTATTGCTTCGCCTCTTAGAACCGATTAGTCGAAAATTTTAACAATCATATTTTTGCATTCTGTACCGTGGATCCATCGTTAAACGCTATTAAACTAACGTCCGTGATGGTATAAATGCAGATTTTCGCTCCGTTTAGCCAAAATAACGAACTTTAGGTGCGCTCCGAAATATTTCAAAGTCCCAGCGGCGTATTGCTTCGCCTCTTAGAACCGATTAGTCGAAAATTTTAACAATCATATTTTTGCATTCTGTACCGTGGATCGATCGTTAAACGCTATTAAACTAACGTCCGTGATGGTATAAATGCAGATTTTCGCTCCGTTTAGCCAAAATAACGAACTTTAGGTGCGCTCCGAAATATTTCAAAGTCCCAGCGGCGTATTGCTTCGCCTCTTAGAACCGATTAGTCGAAAATTTTAACAATCATATTTTTGCATTCTGTACCGTGGATCCATCGTTAAACGCTATTAAACTAACGTCCGTGATGGTATAAATGCAGATTTTCGCTCCGTTTAGCCAAAATAACGAACTTTAGGTGCGCTCCGAAATATTTCAAAGTCCCAGCGGCGTATTGCTTCGCCTCTTAGAACCGATTAGTCGAAAATTTTAACAATCATATTTTTGCATTCTGTACCGTGGATCGATCGTTAAACGCTATTAAACTAACGTCCGTGATGGTATAAATGCAGATTTTCGCTCCGTTTAGCCAAAATAACGAACTTTAGGTGCGCTCCGAAATATTTCAAA
>NW_027478213.1:57500-60000 GCF_051020975.1 Osmia lignaria lignaria | reverse complement strand
CCTTTTTGCTTCAAACATTTTGCGGACTGCAGCTTCGTCGTATTGCTTTTATCAATTTTTAACAATTTCAAAGCGAAGACAACTCGCAAGACGATCCATTTCGTCTCGGTTCAATTTTAACGTCCGTCCGTATTATTTTTTGTTCCACAAGAGATTTCGAATAGGTTTCTTTATTTATCATCCCTTCTTTTCGAGCGCCACGGAAGCAAGAGGAAAAGCAAGAGCGAGAGAACATTTCGCGTATACTTCATTTAACAATTTTAACCAACACGCGATGTACTCCACACACCTCTTAGATTTAACAACTGCTTTTCTCTTCTTCTCCCCTTAGCGCAAGGGTAAACCCCATTTGTCTCTTCTTTGGAACGCAACAAAACTTTCGAGGACTGGACGACCGAGCGATGGTCGCGCGGTCTTCGCTTATCTTTAACAAACGAAGTAGTCCGTATGTATTCTAAATGTTGAAGCCTCCTAGAGCTTTAAGCCATGCGAGACATTGAAATGCTGTTTTAACGGGAGCATGCATAATTGCTGCAAACATACTTTTATCACAAGTTCTAGCCACGCCACGGAGGCTTCGAAGTTCCTTCACCATTCGCTTTCCTCTCTTTTGTTACACAGTTTTAGACTACGATCAGGGGTACCGAAACGCTGTATTGATTGTAAACAACCATTTTTATCTTGGAGCGGAGCGTTCCTTTACTCGTTAGATTTGTCTTGTCGCGTGTGTATTCGCTTTTTCGACGCTTTTTAACCATTTAACTTGTTTAGCGAAGCTAAACGCACAGACAGACAAAAAAAAAGGAACAGCATCGCGCGTCAAACAGCGACGACCCATCTGAAGCGATCTTTCATTTATACACCGTTTGTAAACAGAGAGATGTATAAAGCGCGGGGAATCATTCGAAACCCTGGGGCTATTCGAGCTTGCATTTCAGCAAATTATCATCTCAAACATTTCACTCGTTTGCTTTTTCTAAATTTATAGGAGAGCTTCTTTCGTTTATTTTTGACACACCTTTCGTAAATATCGTTTCTGGCAACGTCGGGAGCGTGGATTTCTACAAGTGAACAATCGCGCCGATCCGATAACTTCCAGCAGGATGGAGAATCTTTATAGATTATCTTCCGAGAACTCGGTGCTTTCACGGGCGGTCGTTTATAAATTTTAACGAACGACTCGCGCGCCGTGACGCACTTGCGCTAGTTCGAAGAGATATTTCGAAATTTGTTTCTCTCCTTTAACGGCCTGCATTTAGTGTATCGGTTGCGATTTTCGTCACATCGTTTCCACGACAAACGCCGACGAACTGCCCAACTATCGCTCGTACGTTGCGACTCTTTCTTTGTTTATCGTTCATTCATTCTTTCAATTTCGTTCGATAATCCCGCTCCGAAACGTTCTACTTTCGTTGAACGACGGCGAGATGTTTAGAAAGAAATGAATTACTCTTTTTTCGAGAAGCAAACGCAAGCAGTCTTTTGTTAAGAAAACGACCCTCAGCCAGGCGTGGTCCAGGAATTGTATCCGTGGACCGCAATGTGCGTTCGAAATGTCGATGTTCATGTGTCCTGCAGTTCACACGTTGACGCGCAATTAGCTGCGTTCTTCATCGACCCACGAGCCAAGTGATCCACCGTTCAGGGTAATCGTAAAATTTTGTATTTCAAACTCTTTAGATCTTTAGAGTGTTATTTTCATTATTAACACGCATCACATTCGATACCCACATCACTCTCCCACCCGGCGCGTGCGGGAGAGCGAATTCGGGCGTCGCCAACGTATTTGTTTGTTTGTTCGATCGTTGACGACACGATCGCGTCCAAGGACGGAAACCGTCGGAGAAACGCCCAGTGGCACGCTCCTCTCGACGGTCGGGCGTAAAGTACATTTAAAAACCTTGAAAAGTACGAACGCACACAAGGAATGCGAGCGCGCGTCCTGTCGCTGAATCGTGGGTTGCGAGATTCGAACAGACACACGGCCGGCGACGATCGGTCTAACTAATGGACACATAGTTTTTCAAAGACTCGCTATCGTCGCTTCTCAGCCGGTCCGTAAACAACACACATCGATCAGGCGGACGCACGAATCTTACCACGGTGCGTGTTTCGTAGATTCCAGGTTACCCGCAAGTACCTCTCTCTCCCTCTCGAAAGAGGAATCTCGATCCGTCCTTTTTGGACAATGGAGAAATCTTTTTATCGCAACACGGATGGCAAAGAAACAACCAAAGCGTAGGAGCGTGGGGACGAGAGCGACGAAAAGAACGTCGCGAAAACAAAGTTTCGACGGTTGCTCGTTCTAATACATCGTAGTTTCAACTCTCTCAGTTTTAACCACTCCTAGACGCTTCGTAA
Source organism: Osmia lignaria lignaria (assembly GCF_051020975.1). Taxonomy (NCBI): domain Eukaryota; kingdom Metazoa; phylum Arthropoda; class Insecta; order Hymenoptera; family Megachilidae; genus Osmia; species Osmia lignaria. The sequence continues at coordinate 57,639 of NW_027478213.1, read as the reverse complement.
ACTTTTAACAATTCTTCGCCTCCGCGAGTTTCATTTCGAATAGAGCGAACGCAACACGGACCAAAAAAACTCCGGTGATGCCAGATCATTTAGCAAAGATCAGACGGCGGGTCATCTGTATTCCTTTTCTCTCTTTTTT
>NW_027478213.1:47500-55000 GCF_051020975.1 Osmia lignaria lignaria | reverse complement strand
ACTTAGACATGCATGGCTTAATCTTTGAGACAAGCATATGACTACTGGCAGGATCAACCAGGGAGCTTAGTTATTATTGTAAATTTAAATTTTCGTCGTCGGCCCTCCCTGTAAGACCGATCGACGTTAAGCCATTTCTCTTTTGTATGTAACACACATTTCATAAATTTTGTACCTCTTATAGAGGCCAAATATTCTCCTCCTCCTCTCATAAAGCACGAAAATCACTTTCACGCCGTGCATCCATCGTGCAAGCACGTAGACCACACACGCTGGACAATATAATAAAAGATAGCGCGGACAGTGGCATGCTATACAAATCGAGAAAGCGCGTACAGTGATCATGCTGGTCATTTTGCCACCAAATTTTATAATCTTTATCATTAGAGCGGGCCCACCAACCTCGTCTCTGTACTTTATACATTTCTCCTCCATCTGCACACACCTTTTCAAACATTAACGGAGAGAGTTCCTTGGACTTGCTTTAAATGTACATATTAGATATGTTGGAATCTCTCTCCTTTAGAAGTTTCCCCAGCCTTAAAACTTCTTTCATTTTTACTCCTCTCTCCATACTTATTTTCCTCTCTGAACGTATCAGAGAGGATTTTATTTCTGACACCTCTTGACTTTTCTTAAATTCAGGGACGTAATTTTGTTCATAATTCAGTGGACTTTTGTGTATTTTATACTTTAAATATTTCCAAACAGTCTCCCTTCTAAAAGTGATAGAACGAATTTTCGTCTAACACTACTTTCTTGGTTCAAAAATTTTATACAATCTTATAACTTTTTCAGTTTTAACAAATTTTGGTTACAGACAGTTGATGCTCAGTTTGTACAAGTATGCAACATTTATAAGTGCATACAGGTCACCAGCCTTATATTACAAGGCTCACCACATATGGGCCATTCGGTCTTAGACACCGACCCGTGGTAATGCTGTGTGGAGATTAATAATAATCCGCAACGGAAAACCGGAACGAGAATAGTCGAGAAAGTATATTCTCGAGGAGCGGTAGACTGCTTTTCAACCGAAGTCATAAAAGAGCCACACGCTCGACGCTACTCCCGACCGGTCCGAGCGAACCGAAAGTGCCTTCCTATAAATACCGAACGGCCGGCCGCTAGGTCGGCGACGCATGGGCTTACGCCCAGGCGTATGCCTGTGCAAACCGCCGTGAGAGCGTACCATCCCGCCGGCACGGTAAAACTTAGACTGAAAATATCGTCGAACATATCCTTTCATTTTATAACGTTCTATACATGAAAATTAATAAATTAACATGCAGGACATAATAAATTCACATTCTCATGTAAATCATGGGTTTAATTAATATTTTAAAAAATTTTAAAACCGCCCAGAACCGATGAGATGAAAATATTAAAACGATATTTTTGCATTTTCTTACGGTAAAACATTAACAAATAAGCGACTATAGCAATATAAAACTCCATTTGTAATTTAATTAATGAAAATTAATATTTTTTTTTGATTTTTCAGCGATCCAGAACCGATGAGACGAAAACATTAAAACGATATTTTTGCATTTTCTTACGACAAAACATTAACAAATACGAGACTATAACAATATAAAACTACATATGTAATTTAATTAATCAAAATTAATAATTTTTTTTGATTTTTCAGTGATCCAGAACCGATAAGTCGAAAATTTTAACAATCATATTTTTGCATTCTGTACCGTGGATCCATCGTTAAACGCTATTAAACTAACGTCCGTGATGGTATAAATGCAGATTTTCGCTCCGTTTAGCCAAAATAACGAACTTTAGGTGCGCTCCGAAATATTTCAAAGTCCCAGCGGCGTATTGCTTCGCCTCTTAGAACCGATTAGTCGAAAATTTTAACAATCATATTTTTGCATTCTGTACCGTGGATCGATCGTTAAACGCTATTAAACTAACGTCCGTGATGGTATAAATGCAGATTTTCGCTCCGTTTAGCCAAAATAACGAACTTTAGGTGCGCTCCGAAATATTTCAAAGTCCCAGCGGCGTATTGCTTCGCCTCTTAGAACCGATTAGTCGAAAATTTTAACAATCATATTTTTGCATTCTGTACCGTGGATCCATCGTTAAACGCTATTAAACTAACGTCCGTGATGGTATAAATGCAGATTTTCGCTCCGTTTAGCCAAAATAACGAACTTTAGGTGCGCTCCGAAATATTTCAAAGTCCCAGCGGCGTATTGCTTCGCCTCTTAGAACCGATTAGTCGAAAATTTTAACAATCATATTTTTGCATTCTGTACCGTGGATCGATCGTTAAACGCTATTAAACTAACGTCCGTGATGGTATAAATGCAGATTTTCGCTCCGTTTAGCCAAAATAACGAACTTTAGGTGCGCTCCGAAATATTTCAAAGTCCCAGCGGCGTATTGCTTCGCCTCTTAGAACCGATTAGTCGAAAATTTTAACAATCATATTTTTGCATTCTGTACCGTGGATCCATCGTTAAACGCTATTAAACTAACGTCCGTGATGGTATAAATGCAGATTTTCGCTCCGTTTAGCCAAAATAACGAACTTTAGGTGCGCTCCGAAATATTTCAAAGTCCCAGCGGCGTATTGCTTCGCCTCTTAGAACCGATTAGTCGAAAATTTTAACAATCATATTTTTGCATTCTGTACCGTGGATCGATCGTTAAACGCTATTAAACTAACGTCCGTGATGGTATAAATGCAGATTTTCGCTCCGTTTAGCCAAAATAACGAACTTTAGGTGCGCTCCGAAATATTTCAAAGTCCCAGCGGCGTATTGCTTCGCCTCTTAGAACCGATTAGTCGAAAATTTTAACAATCATATTTTTGCATTCTGTACCGTGGATCCATCGTTAAACGCTATTAAACTAACGTCCGTGATGGTATAAATGCAGATTTTCGCTCCGTTTAGCCAAAATAACGAACTTTAGGTGCGCTCCGAAATATTTCAAAGTCCCAGCGGCGTATTGCTTCGCCTCTTAGAACCGATTAGTCGAAAATTTTAACAATCATATTTTTGCATTCTGTACCGTGGATCGATCGTTAAACGCTATTAAACTAACGTCCGTGATGGTATAAATGCAGATTTTCGCTCCGTTTAGCCAAAATAACGAACTTTAGGTGCGCTCCGAAATATTTCAAAGTCCCAGCGGCGTATTGCTTCGCCTCTTAGAACCGATTAGTCGAAAATTTTAACAATCATATTTTTGCATTCTGTACCGTGGATCCATCGTTAAACGCTATTAAACTAACGTCCGTGATGGTATAAATGCAGATTTTCGCTCCGTTTAGCCAAAATAACGAACTTTAGGTGCGCTCCGAAATATTTCAAAGTCCCAGCGGCGTATTGCTTCGCCTCTTAGAACCGATTAGTCGAAAATTTTAACAATCATATTTTTGCATTCTGTACCGTGGATCGATCGTTAAACGCTATTAAACTAACGTCCGTGATGGTATAAATGCAGATTTTCGCTCCGTTTAGCCAAAATAACGAACTTTAGGTGCGCTCCGAAATATTTCAAAGTCCCAGCGGCGTATTGCTTCGCCTCTTAGAACCGATTAGTCGAAAATTTTAACAATCATATTTTTGCATTCTGTACCGTGGATCGATCGTTAAACGCTATTAAACTAACGTCCGTGATGGTATAAATGCAGATTTTCGCTCCGTTTAGCCAAAATAACGAACTTTAGGTGCGCTCCGAAATATTTCAAAGTCCCAGCGGCGTATTGCTTCGCCTCTTAGAACCGATTAGTCGAAAATTTTAACAATCATATTTTTGCATTCTGTACCGTGGATCCATCGTTAAACGCTATTAAACTAACGTCCGTGATGGTATAAATGCAGATTTTCGCTCCGTTTAGCCAAAATAACGAACTTTAGGTGCGCTCCGAAATATTTCAAAGTCCCAGCGGCGTATTGCTTCGCCTCTTAGAACCGATTAGTCGAAAATTTTAACAATCATATTTTTGCATTCTGTACCGTGGATCGATCGTTAAACGCTATTAAACTAACGTCCGTGATGGTATAAATGCAGATTTTCGCTCCGTTTAGCCAAAATAACGAACTTTAGGTGCGCTCCGAAATATTTCAAAGTCCCAGCGGCGTATTGCTTCGCCTCTTAGAACCGATTAGTCGAAAATTTTAACAATCATATTTTTGCATTCTGTACCGTGGATCCATCGTTAAACGCTATTAAACTAACGTCCGTGATGGTATAAATGCAGATTTTCGCTCCGTTTAGCCAAAATAACGAACTTTAGGTGCGCTCCGAAATATTTCAAAGTCCCAGCGGCGTATTGCTTCGCCTCTTAGAACCGATTAGTCGAAAATTTTAACAATCATATTTTTGCATTCTGTACCGTGGATCGATCGTTAAACGCTATTGAACTAACGTCCGTGATGGTATAAATGCAGATTTTCGCTCCGTTTAGCCAAAATAACGAACTTTAGGTGCGCTCCGAAATATTTCAAAGTCCCAGCGGCGTATTGCTTCGCCTCTTAGAACCGATTAGTCGAAAATTTTAACAATCATATTTTTGCATTCTGTACCGTGGATCCATCGTTAAACGCTATTAAACTAACGTCCGTGATGGTATAAATGCAGATTTTCGCTCCGTTTAGCCAAAATAACGAACTTTAGGTGCGCTCCGAAATATTTCAAAGTCCCAGCGGCGTATTGCTTCGCCTCTTAGAACCGATTAGTCGAAAATTTTAACAATCATATTTTTGCATTCTGTACCGTGGATCGATCGTTAAACGCTATTAAACTAACGTCCGTGATGGTATAAATGCAGATTTTCGCTCCGTTTAGCCAAAATAACGAACTTTAGGTGCGCTCCGAAATATTTCAAAGTCCCAGCGGCGTATTGCTTCGCCTCTTAGAACCGATTAGTCGAAAATTTTAACAATCATATTTTTGCATTCTGTACCGTGGATCCATCGTTAAACGCTATTAAACTAACGTCCGTGATGGTATAAATGCAGATTTTCGCTCCGTTTAGCCAAAATAACGAACTTTAGGTGCGCTCCGAAATATTTCAAAGTCCCAGCGGCGTATTGCTTCGCCTCTTAGAACCGATTAGTCGAAAATTTTAACAATCATATTTTTGCATTCTGTACCGTGGATCGATCGTTAAACGCTATTAAACTAACGTCCGTGATGGTATAAATGCAGATTTTCGCTCCGTTTAGCCAAAATAACGAACTTTAGGTGCGCTCCGAAATATTTCAAAGTCCCAGCGGCGTATTGCTTCGCCTCTTAGAACCGATTAGTCGAAAATTTTAACAATCATATTTTTGCATTCTGTACCGTGGATCCATCGTTAAACGCTATTAAACTAACGTCCGTGATGGTATAAATGCAGATTTTCGCTCCGTTTAGCCAAAATAACGAACTTTAGGTGCGCTCCGAAATATTTCAAAGTCCCAGCGGCGTATTGCTTCGCCTCTTAGAACCGATTAGTCGAAAATTTTAACAATCATATTTTTGCATTCTGTACCGTGGATCGATCGTTAAACGCTATTAAACTAACGTCCGTGATGGTATAAATGCAGATTTTCGCTCCGTTTAGCCAAAATAACGAACTTTAGGTGCGCTCCGAAATATTTCAAAGTCCCAGCGGCGTATTGCTTCGCCTCTTAGAACCGATTAGTCGAAAATTTTAACAATCATATTTTTGCATTCTGTACCGTGGATCCATCGTTAAACGCTATTAAACTAACGTCCGTGATGGTATAAATGCAGATTTTCGCTCCGTTTAGCCAAAATAACGAACTTTAGGTGCGCTCCGAAATATTTCAAAGTCCCAGCGGCGTATTGCTTCGCCTCTTAGAACCGATTAGTCGAAAATTTTAACAATCATATTTTTGCATTCTGTACCGTGGATCGATCGTTAAACGCTATTAAACTAACGTCCGTGATGGTATAAATGCAGATTTTCGCTCCGTTTAGCCAAAATAACGAACTTTAGGTGCGCTCCGAAATATTTCAAAGTCCCAGCGGCGTATTGCTTCGCCTCTTAGAACCGATTAGTCGAAAATTTTAACAATCATATTTTTGCATTCTGTACCGTGGATCCATCGTTAAACGCTATTAAACTAACGTCCGTGATGGTATAAATGCAGATTTTCGCTCCGTTTAGCCAAAATAACGAACTTTAGGTGCGCTCCGAAATATTTCAAAGTCCCAGCGGCGTATTGCTTCGCCTCTTAGAACCGATTAGTCGAAAATTTTAACAATCATATTTTTGCATTCTGTACCGTGGATCGATCGTTAAACGCTATTAAACTAACGTCCGTGATGGTATAAATGCAGATTTTCGCTCCGTTTAGCCAAAATAACGAACTTTAGGTGCGCTCCGAAATATTTCAAAGTCCCAGCGGCGTATTGCTTCGCCTCTTAGAACCGATTAGTCGAAAATTTTAACAATCATATTTTTGCATTCTGTACCGTGGATCCATCGTTAAACGCTATTAAACTAACGTCCGTGATGGTATAAATGCAGATTTTCGCTCCGTTTAGCCAAAATAACGAACTTTAGGTGCGCTCCGAAATATTTCAAAGTCCCAGCGGCGTATTGCTTCGCCTCTTAGAACCGATTAGTCGAAAATTTTAACAATCATATTTTTGCATTCTGTACCGTGGATCGATCGTTAAACGCTATTAAACTAACGTCCGTGATGGTATAAATGCAGATTTTCGCTCCGTTTAGCCAAAATAACGAACTTTAGGTGCGCTCCGAAATATTTCAAAGTCCCAGCGGCGTATTGCTTCGCCTCTTAGAACCGATTAGTCGAAAATTTTAACAATCATATTTTTGCATTCTGTACCGTGGATCCATCGTTAAACGCTATTAAACTAACGTCCGTGATGGTATAAATGCAGATTTTCGCTCCGTTTAGCCAAAATAACGAACTTTAGGTGCGCTCCGAAATATTTCAAAGTCCCAGCGGCGTATTGCTTCGCCTCTTAGAACCGATTAGTCGAAAATTTTAACAATCATATTTTTGCATTCTGTACCGTGGATCGATCGTTAAACGCTATTAAACTAACGTCCGTGATGGTATAAATGCAGATTTTCGCTCCGTTTAGCCAAAATAACGAACTTTAGGTGCGCTCCGAAATATTTCAAAGTCCCAGCGGCGTATTGCTTCGCCTCTTAGAACCGATTAGTCGAAAATTTTAACAATCATATTTTTGCATTCTGTACCGTGGATCCATCGTTAAACGCTATTAAACTAACGTCCGTGATGGTATAAATGCAGATTTTCGCTCCGTTTAGCCAAAATAACGAACTTTAGGTGCGCTCCGAAATATTTCAAAGTCCCAGCGGCGTATTGCTTCGCCTCTTAGAACCGATTAGTCGAAAATTTTAACAATCATATTTTTGCATTCTGTACCGTGGATCGATCGTTAAACGCTATTAAACTAACGTCCGTGATGGTATAAATGCAGATTTTCGCTCCGTTTAGCCAAAATAACGAACTTTAGGTG
>NW_027478213.1:30000-35000 GCF_051020975.1 Osmia lignaria lignaria | reverse complement strand
GCCGCTAGGTCGGCGACGCATGGGCTTACGCCCAGGCGTATGCCTGTGCAAACCGCCGTGAGAGCGTACCATCCCGCCGGCACGGTAAAACTTAGACTGAAAATATCGTCGAACATATCCTTTCATTTTATAACGTTCTATACATGAAAATTAATAAATTAACATGCAGGACATAATAAATTCACATTCTCATGTAAATCATGGGTTTAATTAATATTTTAAAAAATTTTAAAACCGCCCAGAACCGATGAGATGAAAATATTAAAACGATATTTTTGCATTTTCTTACGGTAAAACATTAACAAATAAGCGACTATAGCAATATAAAACTCCATTTGTAATTTAATTAATGAAAATTAATATTTTTTTTTGATTTTTCAGCGATCCAGAACCGATGAGACGAAAACATTAAAACGATATTTTTGCATTTTCTTACGACAAAACATTAACAAATACGAGACTATAACAATATAAAACTACATATGTAATTTAATTAATCAAAATTAATAATTTTTTTTGATTTTTCAGTGATCCAGAACCGATAAGTCGAAAATTTTAACAATCATATTTTTGCATTCTGTACCGTGGATCCATCGTTAAACGCTATTAAACTAACGTCCGTGATGGTATAAATGCAGATTTTCGCTCCGTTTAGCCAAAATAACGAACTTTAGGTGCGCTCCGAAATATTTCAAAGTCCCAGCGGCGTATTGCTTCGCCTCTTAGAACCGATTAGTCGAAAATTTTAACAATCATATTTTTGCATTCTGTACCGTGGATCGATCGTTAAACGCTATTAAACTAACGTCCGTGATGGTATAAATGCAGATTTTCGCTCCGTTTAGCCAAAATAACGAACTTTAGGTGCGCTCCGAAATATTTCAAAGTCCCAGCGGCGTATTGCTTCGCCTCTTAGAACCGATTAGTCGAAAATTTTAACAATCATATTTTTGCATTCTGTACCGTGGATCCATCGTTAAACGCTATTAAACTAACGTCCGTGATGGTATAAATGCAGATTTTCGCTCCGTTTAGCCAAAATAACGAACTTTAGGTGCGCTCCGAAATATTTCAAAGTCCCAGCGGCGTATTGCTTCGCCTCTTAGAACCGATTAGTCGAAAATTTTAACAATCATATTTTTGCATTCTGTACCGTGGATCGATCGTTAAACGCTATTAAACTAACGTCCGTGATGGTATAAATGCAGATTTTCGCTCCGTTTAGCCAAAATAACGAACTTTAGGTGCGCTCCGAAATATTTCAAAGTCCCAGCGGCGTATTGCTTCGCCTCTTAGAACCGATTAGTCGAAAATTTTAACAATCATATTTTTGCATTCTGTACCGTGGATCCATCGTTAAACGCTATTAAACTAACGTCCGTGATGGTATAAATGCAGATTTTCGCTCCGTTTAGCCAAAATAACGAACTTTAGGTGCGCTCCGAAATATTTCAAAGTCCCAGCGGCGTATTGCTTCGCCTCTTAGAACCGATTAGTCGAAAATTTTAACAATCATATTTTTGCATTCTGTACCGTGGATCGATCGTTAAACGCTATTAAACTAACGTCCGTGATGGTATAAATGCAGATTTTCGCTCCGTTTAGCCAAAATAACGAACTTTAGGTGCGCTCCGAAATATTTCAAAGTCCCAGCGGCGTATTGCTTCGCCTCTTAGAACCGATTAGTCGAAAATTTTAACAATCATATTTTTGCATTCTGTACCGTGGATCCATCGTTAAACGCTATTAAACTAACGTCCGTGATGGTATAAATGCAGATTTTCGCTCCGTTTAGCCAAAATAACGAACTTTAGGTGCGCTCCGAAATATTTCAAAGTCCCAGCGGCGTATTGCTTCGCCTCTTAGAACCGATTAGTCGAAAATTTTAACAATCATATTTTTGCATTCTGTACCGTGGATCGATCGTTAAACGCTATTAAACTAACGTCCGTGATGGTATAAATGCAGATTTTCGCTCCGTTTAGCCAAAATAACGAACTTTAGGTGCGCTCCGAAATATTTCAAAGTCCCAGCGGCGTATTGCTTCGCCTCTTAGAACCGATTAGTCGAAAATTTTAACAATCATATTTTTGCATTCTGTACCGTGGATCCATCGTTAAACGCTATTAAACTAACGTCCGTGATGGTATAAATGCAGATTTTCGCTCCGTTTAGCCAAAATAACGAACTTTAGGTGCGCTCCGAAATATTTCAAAGTCCCAGCGGCGTATTGCTTCGCCTCTTAGAACCGATTAGTCGAAAATTTTAACAATCATATTTTTGCATTCTGTACCGTGGATCGATCGTTAAACGCTATTAAACTAACGTCCGTGATGGTATAAATGCAGATTTTCGCTCCGTTTAGCCAAAATAACGAACTTTAGGTGCGCTCCGAAATATTTCAAAGTCCCAGCGGCGTATTGCTTCGCCTCTTAGAACCGATTAGTCGAAAATTTTAACAATCATATTTTTGCATTCTGTACCGTGGATCGATCGTTAAACGCTATTAAACTAACGTCCGTGATGGTATAAATGCAGATTTTCGCTCCGTTTAGCCAAAATAACGAACTTTAGGTGCGCTCCGAAATATTTCAAAGTCCCAGCGGCGTATTGCTTCGCCTCTTAGAACCGATTAGTCGAAAATTTTAACAATCATATTTTTGCATTCTGTACCGTGGATCCATCGTTAAACGCTATTAAACTAACGTCCGTGATGGTATAAATGCAGATTTTCGCTCCGTTTAGCCAAAATAACGAACTTTAGGTGCGCTCCGAAATATTTCAAAGTCCCAGCGGCGTATTGCTTCGCCTCTTAGAACCGATTAGTCGAAAATTTTAACAATCATATTTTTGCATTCTGTACCGTGGATCGATCGTTAAACGCTATTAAACTAACGTCCGTGATGGTATAAATGCAGATTTTCGCTCCGTTTAGCCAAAATAACGAACTTTAGGTGCGCTCCGAAATATTTCAAAGTCCCAGCGGCGTATTGCTTCGCCTCTTAGAACCGATTAGTCGAAAATTTTAACAATCATATTTTTGCATTCTGTACCGTGGATCCATCGTTAAACGCTATTAAACTAACGTCCGTGATGGTATAAATGCAGATTTTCGCTCCGTTTAGCCAAAATAACGAACTTTAGGTGCGCTCCGAAATATTTCAAAGTCCCAGCGGCGTATTGCTTCGCCTCTTAGAACCGATTAGTCGAAAATTTTAACAATCATATTTTTGCATTCTGTACCGTGGATCGATCGTTAAACGCTATTAAACTAACGTCCGTGATGGTATAAATGCAGATTTTCGCTCCGTTTAGCCAAAATAACGAACTTTAGGTGCGCTCCGAAATATTTCAAAGTCCCAGCGGCGTATTGCTTCGCCTCTTAGAACCGATTAGTCGAAAATTTTAACAATCATATTTTTGCATTCTGTACCGTGGATCGATCGTTAAACGCTATTGAACTAACGTCCGTGATGGTATAAATGCAGATTTTCGCTCCGTTTAGCCAAAATAACGAACTTTAGGTGCGCTCCGAAATATTTCAAAGTCCCAGCGGCGTATTGCTTCGCCCCGAAATTTTTCAAAGTTCCAGCGGCGTGTTGCTTTCAAAGTGCCTCCCTCTAAATACCGATCGGCAGGCCGCTAGGTCGGCGACGCACGGGCTTACGCCCAGGCGTATACGGGGGCAAATCGCCGTGAGAGCGTGCGATTTTGACTTTCGCAATAAGATAGTCTCCTTTATGAAAAGGAGCGTACACGTCTCCCAAAAAAAAAAACAGTTTCATGACGATCAATGTAGTTCTTGATCGAAATGTATCATAGGACGAAGATTTTATCGAAAAGTACGAACTTTGGCGACGCATCGAAATTTTTCAAAGTTCCAACGGCGTGTTGCTTTCAAAGTGCCTCCCTCTAAATACCGATCGGCAGGCCGCTAGGTCGGCGACGCACGGGCTTACGCCCAGGCGTATACGGGGGCAAATCGCCGTGAGAGCGTGCGATTTTGACTTTCGCAATAAGATAGTCTCCTTTATGAAAAGGAGCGTACACGTCTCCCAAAAAAAAAAACAGTTTCATGACGATCAATGTAGTTCTTGATCGAAATGTATCATAGGACGAAGATTTTATCGAAAAGTACGAACTTTGGCGACGCATCGAAATTTTTCAAAGTTCCAACGGCGTGTTGCTTTCAAAGTGCCTCCCTCTAAATACCGATCGGCAGGCCGCTAGGTCGGCGACGCACGGGCTTACGCCCAGGCGTATACGGGGGCAAATCGCCGTGAGAGCGTGCGATTTTGACTTTCGCAATAAGATAGTCTCCTTTATGAAAAGGAGCGTACACGTCTCCCAAAAAAAAAAACAGTTTCATGACGATCAATGTAGTTCTTGATCGAAATGTATCATAGGACGAAGATTTTATCGAAAAGTACGAACTTTGGCGACGCATCGAAATTTTTCAAAGTTCCAACGGCGTGTTGCTTTCAAAGTGCCTCCCTCTAAATACCGATCGGCAGGCCGCTAGGTCGGCGACGCACGGGCTTACGCCCAGGCGTATACGGGGGCAAATCGCCGTGAGAGCGTGCGATTTTGACTTTCGCAATAAGATAGTCTCCTTTATGAAAAGGAGCGTACACGTCTCCCAAAAAAAAAAACAGTTTCATGACGATCAATGTAGTTCTTGATCGAAATGTATCATAGGACGAAGATTTTATCGAAAAGTACGAACTTTGGCGACGCATCGAAATTTTTCAAAGTTCCAACGGCGTGTTGCTTTCAAAGTGCCTCCCTCTAAATACCGATCGGCAGGCCGCTAGGTCGGCGACGCACGGGCTTACGCCCAGGCGTATACGGGGGCAAATCGCCGTGAGAGCGTGCGATTTTGACTTTCGCAATAAGATAGTCTCCTTTATGAAAAGGAGCGTACACGTCTCCCAAAAAAAAAAACAGTTTCATGACGATCAATGTAGTTCTTGATCGAAATGTATCATAGGACGAAGATT
>NW_027478213.1:0-5000 GCF_051020975.1 Osmia lignaria lignaria | reverse complement strand
TTTGGTTACAGACAGTTGATGCTCAGTTTGTACAAGTATGCAACATTTATAAGTGCATACAGGTCACCAGCCTTATATTACAAGGCTCACCACATATGGGCCATTCGGTCTTAGACACCGACCCGTGGTAATGCTGTGTGGAGATTAATAATAATCCGCAACGGAAAACCGGAACGAGAATAGTCGAGAAAGTATATTCTCGAGGAGCGGTAGACTGCTTTTCAACCGAAGTCATAAAAGAGCCACACGCTCGACGCTACTCCCGACCGGTCCGAGCGAACCGAAAGTGCCTTCCTATAAATACCGAACGGCCGGCCGCTAGGTCGGCGACGCATGGGCTTACGCCCAGGCGTATGCCTGTGCAAACCGCCGTGAGAGCGTACCATCCCGCCGGCACGGTAAAACTTAGACTGAAAATATCGTCGAACATATCCTTTCATTTTATAACGTTCTATACATGAAAATTAATAAATTAACATGCAGGACATAATAAATTCACATTCTCATGTAAATCATGGGTTTAATTAATATTTTAAAAAATTTTAAAACCGCCCAGAACCGATGAGATGAAAATATTAAAACGATATTTTTGCATTTTCTTACGGTAAAACATTAACAAATAAGCGACTATAGCAATATAAAACTCCATTTGTAATTTAATTAATGAAAATTAATATTTTTTTTTGATTTTTCAGCGATCCAGAACCGATGAGACGAAAACATTAAAACGATATTTTTGCATTTTCTTACGACAAAACATTAACAAATACGAGACTATAACAATATAAAACTACATATGTAATTTAATTAATCAAAATTAATAATTTTTTTTGATTTTTCAGTGATCCAGAACCGATAAGTCGAAAATTTTAACAATCATATTTTTGCATTCTGTACCGTGGATCCATCGTTAAACGCTATTAAACTAACGTCCGTGATGGTATAAATGCAGATTTTCGCTCCGTTTAGCCAAAATAACGAACTTTAGGTGCGCTCCGAAATATTTCAAAGTCCCAGCGGCGTATTGCTTCGCCTCTTAGAACCGATTAGTCGAAAATTTTAACAATCATATTTTTGCATTCTGTACCGTGGATCGATCGTTAAACGCTATTAAACTAACGTCCGTGATGGTATAAATGCAGATTTTCGCTCCGTTTAGCCAAAATAACGAACTTTAGGTGCGCTCCGAAATATTTCAAAGTCCCAGCGGCGTATTGCTTCGCCTCTTAGAACCGATTAGTCGAAAATTTTAACAATCATATTTTTGCATTCTGTACCGTGGATCCATCGTTAAACGCTATTAAACTAACGTCCGTGATGGTATAAATGCAGATTTTCGCTCCGTTTAGCCAAAATAACGAACTTTAGGTGCGCTCCGAAATATTTCAAAGTCCCAGCGGCGTATTGCTTCGCCTCTTAGAACCGATTAGTCGAAAATTTTAACAATCATATTTTTGCATTCTGTACCGTGGATCGATCGTTAAACGCTATTAAACTAACGTCCGTGATGGTATAAATGCAGATTTTCGCTCCGTTTAGCCAAAATAACGAACTTTAGGTGCGCTCCGAAATATTTCAAAGTCCCAGCGGCGTATTGCTTCGCCTCTTAGAACCGATTAGTCGAAAATTTTAACAATCATATTTTTGCATTCTGTACCGTGGATCCATCGTTAAACGCTATTAAACTAACGTCCGTGATGGTATAAATGCAGATTTTCGCTCCGTTTAGCCAAAATAACGAACTTTAGGTGCGCTCCGAAATATTTCAAAGTCCCAGCGGCGTATTGCTTCGCCTCTTAGAACCGATTAGTCGAAAATTTTAACAATCATATTTTTGCATTCTGTACCGTGGATCGATCGTTAAACGCTATTAAACTAACGTCCGTGATGGTATAAATGCAGATTTTCGCTCCGTTTAGCCAAAATAACGAACTTTAGGTGCGCTCCGAAATATTTCAAAGTCCCAGCGGCGTATTGCTTCGCCTCTTAGAACCGATTAGTCGAAAATTTTAACAATCATATTTTTGCATTCTGTACCGTGGATCCATCGTTAAACGCTATTAAACTAACGTCCGTGATGGTATAAATGCAGATTTTCGCTCCGTTTAGCCAAAATAACGAACTTTAGGTGCGCTCCGAAATATTTCAAAGTCCCAGCGGCGTATTGCTTCGCCTCTTAGAACCGATTAGTCGAAAATTTTAACAATCATATTTTTGCATTCTGTACCGTGGATCGATCGTTAAACGCTATTAAACTAACGTCCGTGATGGTATAAATGCAGATTTTCGCTCCGTTTAGCCAAAATAACGAACTTTAGGTGCGCTCCGAAATATTTCAAAGTCCCAGCGGCGTATTGCTTCGCCTCTTAGAACCGATTAGTCGAAAATTTTAACAATCATATTTTTGCATTCTGTACCGTGGATCCATCGTTAAACGCTATTAAACTAACGTCCGTGATGGTATAAATGCAGATTTTCGCTCCGTTTAGCCAAAATAACGAACTTTAGGTGCGCTCCGAAATATTTCAAAGTCCCAGCGGCGTATTGCTTCGCCTCTTAGAACCGATTAGTCGAAAATTTTAACAATCATATTTTTGCATTCTGTACCGTGGATCGATCGTTAAACGCTATTAAACTAACGTCCGTGATGGTATAAATGCAGATTTTCGCTCCGTTTAGCCAAAATAACGAACTTTAGGTGCGCTCCGAAATATTTCAAAGTCCCAGCGGCGTATTGCTTCGCCTCTTAGAACCGATTAGTCGAAAATTTTAACAATCATATTTTTGCATTCTGTACCGTGGATCGATCGTTAAACGCTATTAAACTAACGTCCGTGATGGTATAAATGCAGATTTTCGCTCCGTTTAGCCAAAATAACGAACTTTAGGTGCGCTCCGAAATATTTCAAAGTCCCAGCGGCGTATTGCTTCGCCTCTTAGAACCGATTAGTCGAAAATTTTAACAATCATATTTTTGCATTCTGTACCGTGGATCCATCGTTAAACGCTATTAAACTAACGTCCGTGATGGTATAAATGCAGATTTTCGCTCCGTTTAGCCAAAATAACGAACTTTAGGTGCGCTCCGAAATATTTCAAAGTCCCAGCGGCGTATTGCTTCGCCTCTTAGAACCGATTAGTCGAAAATTTTAACAATCATATTTTTGCATTCTGTACCGTGGATCGATCGTTAAACGCTATTAAACTAACGTCCGTGATGGTATAAATGCAGATTTTCGCTCCGTTTAGCCAAAATAACGAACTTTAGGTGCGCTCCGAAATATTTCAAAGTCCCAGCGGCGTATTGCTTCGCCTCTTAGAACCGATTAGTCGAAAATTTTAACAATCATATTTTTGCATTCTGTACCGTGGATCCATCGTTAAACGCTATTAAACTAACGTCCGTGATGGTATAAATGCAGATTTTCGCTCCGTTTAGCCAAAATAACGAACTTTAGGTGCGCTCCGAAATATTTCAAAGTCCCAGCGGCGTATTGCTTCGCCTCTTAGAACCGATTAGTCGAAAATTTTAACAATCATATTTTTGCATTCTGTACCGTGGATCGATCGTTAAACGCTATTAAACTAACGTCCGTGATGGTATAAATGCAGATTTTCGCTCCGTTTAGCCAAAATAACGAACTTTAGGTGCGCTCCGAAATATTTCAAAGTCCCAGCGGCGTATTGCTTCGCCTCTTAGAACCGATTAGTCGAAAATTTTAACAATCATATTTTTGCATTCTGTACCGTGGATCCATCGTTAAACGCTATTAAACTAACGTCCGTGATGGTATAAATGCAGATTTTCGCTCCGTTTAGCCAAAATAACGAACTTTAGGTGCGCTCCGAAATATTTCAAAGTCCCAGCGGCGTATTGCTTCGCCTCTTAGAACCGATTAGTCGAAAATTTTAACAATCATATTTTTGCATTCTGTACCGTGGATCGATCGTTAAACGCTATTAAACTAACGTCCGTGATGGTATAAATGCAGATTTTCGCTCCGTTTAGCCAAAATAACGAACTTTAGGTGCGCTCCGAAATATTTCAAAGTCCCAGCGGCGTATTGCTTCGCCTCTTAGAACCGATTAGTCGAAAATTTTAACAATCATATTTTTGCATTCTGTACCGTGGATCGATCGTTAAACGCTATTGAACTAACGTCCGTGATGGTATAAATGCAGATTTTCGCTCCGTTTAGCCAAAATAACGAACTTTAGGTGCGCTCCGAAATATTTCAAAGTCCCAGCGGCGTATTGCTTCGCCCCGAAATTTTTCAAAGTTCCAGCGGCGTGTTGCTTTCAAAGTGCCTCCCTCTAAATACCGATCGGCAGGCCGCTAGGTCGGCGACGCACGGGCTTACGCCCAGGCGTATACGGGGGCAAATCGCCGTGAGAGCGTGCGATTTTGACTTTCGCAATAAGATAGTCTCCTTTATGAAAAGGAGCGTACACGTCTCCCAAAAAAAAAAACAGTTTCATGACGATCAATGTAGTTCTTGATCGAAATGTATCATAGGACGAAGATTTTATCGAAAAGTACGAACTTTGGCGACGCATCGAAATTTTTCAAAGTTCCAACGGTCGTGTTGCTTTCAAAGTGCCTCCCTCTAAATACCGATCGGCAGGCCGCTAGGTCGGCGACGCACGGGCTTACGCCCAGGCGTATACGGGGGCAAATCGCCGTGAGAGCGTGCGATTTTGACTTTCGCAATAAGATAGTCTCCTTTATGAAAAGGAGCGTACACGTCTCCCAAAAAAAAAAACAGTTTCATGACGATCAATGTAGTTCTTGATCGAAATGTATCATAGGACGAAGATTTTATCGAAAAGTACGAACTTTGGCGACGCATCGAAATTTTTCAAAGTTCCAACGGCGTGTTGCTTTCAAAGTGCCTCCCTCTAAATACCGATCGGCAGGCCGCTAGGTCGGCGACGCACGGGCTTACGCCCAGGCGTATACGGGGGCAAATCGCCGTGAGAGCGTGCGATTTTGACTTTCG
>NW_027478212.1:85000-86904 GCF_051020975.1 Osmia lignaria lignaria | reverse complement strand
AAAAGCAAACACGTAGAGAAACTGTGCGTGAATCAACCTTTCGCATATTCAATTTTTCCTCCTCTCTCGTTTCAAAATGTTTGTATTTATCGTTCGATGAAACGAGCACAAGAGGGAAAAAAAAGTTGAGACACGACGTTCCCATAATTTTCGTGTTATTTCCTTTTTGCTTCAAACATTTTGCGGACTGCAGCTTCGTCGTATTGCTTTTATCAATTTTTAACAATTTCAAAGCGAAGACAACTCGCAAGACGATCCATTTCGTCTCGGTTCAATTTTAACGTCCGTCCGTATTATTTTTTGTTCCACAAGAGATTTCGAATAGGTTTCTTTATTTATCATCCCTTCTTTCGAGCGCCACGGAAGCAAGAGGAAAAGCAAGAGCGAGAGAACATTTCGCGTATACTTCATTTAACAATTTTAACCAACACGCGATGTACTCCACACACCTCTTAGATTTAACAACTGCTTTTCTCTTCTTCTCCCCTTAGCGCAAGGGTAAACCCCATTTGTCTCTTCTTTGGAACGCAACAAAAACTTTCGAGGACTGGACGACCGAGCGATGGTCGCGCGGTCTTCGCTTATCTTTAACAAACGAAGTAGTCCGTATGTATTCTAAATGTTGAAGCCTCCTAGAGCTTTAAGCCATGCGAGACATTGAAATGCTGTTTTAACGGGAGCATGCATAATTGCTGCAAACATACTTTTATCACAAGTTCTAGCCACGCCACGGAGGCTTCGAAGTTCCTTCACCATTCGCTTTCCTCTCTTTTGTTACACAGTTTCAGACTACGATCAGGGGTACCGAAACGCTGTATTGATTGTAAACAACCATTTTTATCTTGGAGCGGAGCGTTCCTTTACTCGTTAGATTTGTCTTGTCGCGTGTGTATTCGCTTTTTCGACGCTTTTTAACCATTTAACTTGTTTAGCGAAGCTAAACGCACAGACAGACAAAAAAAAAGGAACAGCATCGCGCGTCAAACAGCGACGACCCATCTGAAGCGATCTTTCATTTATACACCGTTTGTAAACAGAGAGATGTATAAAGCGCGGGGAATCATTCGAAACCCTGGGGCTATTCGAGCTTGCATTTCAGCAAATTATCATCTCAAACATTTCACTCGTTTGCTTTTTCTAAATTTATAGGAGAGCTTCTTTCGTTTATTTTTGACACACCTTTCGTAAATATCGTTTCTGGCAACGTCGGGAGCGTGGATTTCTACAAGTGAACAATCGCGCCGATCCGATAACTTCCAGCAGGATGGAGAATCTTTATAGATTATCTTCCGAGAACTCGGTGCTTTCACGGGCGGTCGTTTATAAATTTTAACGAACGACTCGCGCGCCGTGACGCACTTGCGCTAGTTCGAAGAGATATTTCGAAATTTGTTTTTCTCCTTTAACGGCCTGCATTTAGTGTATCGGTTGCGATTTTCGTCACATCGTTTCCACGACAAACGCCGACGAACTGCCCAACTATCGCTCGTACGTTGCGACTCTTTCTTTGTTTATCGTTCATTCATTCTTTCAATTTCGTTCGATAATCCCGCTCCGAAACGTTCTACTTTCGTTGAACGACGGCGAGATGTTTAGAAAGAAATGAATTACTCTTTTTTCGAGAAGCAAACGCAAGCAGTCTTTTGTTAAGAAAACGACCCTCAGCCAGGCGTGGTCCAGGAATTGTATCCGTGGACCGCAATGTGCGTTCGAAATGTCGATGTTCATGTGTCCTGCAGTTCACACGTTGACGCGCAATTAGCTGCGTTCTTCATCGACCCACGAGCCAAGTGATCCACCGTTCAGGGTAATCGTAAAATTTTGTATTTCAAACTCTTTAGATCTTTAGAGTGTTATTTTCATTATTAACACGCATCACATTCGATACCCACATCACTCTCCCA
>NW_027478212.1:77500-80000 GCF_051020975.1 Osmia lignaria lignaria | reverse complement strand
GTCCGTGATGGTATAAATGCAGATTTTCGCTCCGTTTAGCCAAAATAACGAACTTTAGGTGCGCTCCGAAATATTTCAAAGTCCCAGCGGCGTATTGCTTCGCCTCTTAGAACCGATTAGTCGAAAATTTTAACAATCATATTTTTGCATTCTGTACCGTGGATCGATCGTTAAACGCTATTGAACTAACGTCCGTGATGGTATAAATGCAGATTTTCGCTCCGTTTAGCCAAAATAACGAACTTTAGGTGCGCTCCGAAATATTTCAAAGTCCCAGCGGCGTATTGCTTCGCCTCTTAGAACCGATTAGTCGAAAATTTTAACAATCATATTTTTGCATTCTGTACCGTGGATCCATCGTTAAACGCTATTAAACTAACGTCCGTGATGGTATAAATGCAGATTTTCGCTCCGTTTAGCCAAAATAACGAACTTTAGGTGCGCTCCGAAATATTTCAAAGTCCCAGCGGCGTATTGCTTCGCCTCTTAGAACCGATTAGTCGAAAATTTTAACAATCATATTTTTGCATTCTGTACCGTGGATCCATCGTTAAACGCTATTAAACTAACGTCCGTGATGGTATAAATGCAGATTTTCGCTCCGTTTAGCCAAAATAACGAACTTTAGGTGCGCTCCGAAATATTTCAAAGTCCCAGCGGCGTATTGCTTCGCCTCTTAGAACCGATTAGTCGAAAATTTTAACAATCATATTTTTGCATTCTGTACCGTGGATCCATCGTTAAACGCTATTAAACTAACGTCCGTGATGGTATAAATGCAGATTTTCGCTCCGTTTAGCCAAAATAACGAACTTTAGGTGCGCTCCGAAATATTTCAAAGTCCCAGCGGCGTATTGCTTCGCCTCTTAGAACCGATTAGTCGAAAATTTTAACAATCATATTTTTGCATTCTGTACCGTGGATCGATCGTTAAACGCTATTGAACTAACGTCCGTGATGGTATAAATGCAGATTTTCGCTCCGTTTAGCCAAAATAACGAACTTTAGGTGCGCTCCGAAATATTTCAAAGTCCCAGCGACGTATTGCTTCGCCTCTTAGAACCGATTAGTCGAAAATTTTAACAATCATATTTTTGCATTCTGTACCGTGGATCCATCGTTAAACGCTATTAAACTAACGTCCGTGATGGTATAAATGCAGATTTTCGCTCCGTTTAGCCAAAATAACGAACTTTAGGTGCGCTCCGAAATATTTCAAAGTCCCAGCGGCGTATTGCTTCGCCTCTTAGAACCGATTAGTCGAAAATTTTAACAATCATATTTTTGCATTCTGTACCGTGGATCGATCGTTAAACGCTATTGAACTAACGTCCGTGATGGTATAAATGCAGATTTTCGCTCCGTTTAGCCAAAATAACGAACTTTAGGTGCGCTCCGAAATATTTCAAAGTCCCAGCGACGTATTGCTTCGCCTCTTAGAACCGATTAGTCGAAAATTTTAACAATCATATTTTTGCATTCTGTACCGTGGATCCATCGTTAAACGCTATTAAACTAACGTCCGTGATGGTATAAATGCAGATTTTCGCTCCGTTTAGCCAAAATAACGAACTTTAGGTGCGCTCCGAAATATTTCAAAGTCCCAGCGGCGTATTGCTTCGCCTCTTAGAACCGATTAGTCGAAAATTTTAACAATCATATTTTTGCATTCTGTACCGTGGATCCATCGTTAAACGCTATTAAACTAACGTCCGTGATGGTATAAATGCAGATTTTCGCTCCGTTTAGCCAAAATAACGAACTTTAGGTGCGCTCCGAAATATTTCAAAGTCCCAGCGGCGTATTGCTTCGCCTCTTAGAACCGATTAGTCGAAAATTTTAACAATCATATTTTTGCATTCTGTACCGTGGATCCATCGTTAAACGCTATTAAACTAACGTCCGTGATGGTATAAATGCAGATTTTCGCTCCGTTTAGCCAAAATAACGAACTTTAGGTGCGCTCCGAAATATTTCAAAGTCCCAGCGGCGTATTGCTTCGCCTCTTAGAACCGATTAGTCGAAAATTTTAACAATCATATTTTTGCATTCTGTACCGTGGATCCATCGTTAAACGCTATTAAACTAACGTCCGTGATGGTATAAATGCAGATTTTCGCTCCGTTTAGCCAAAATAACGAACTTTAGGTGCGCTCCGAAATATTTCAAAGTCCCAGCGACGTATTGCTTCGCCTCTTAGAACCGATTAGTCGAAAATTTTAACAATCATATTTTTGCATTCTGTACCGTGGATCCATCGTTAAACGCTATTAAACTAACGTCCGTGATGGTATAAATGCAGATTTTCGCTCCGTTTAGCCAAAATAACGAACTTTAGGTGCGCTCCGAAATATTTCAAAGTCCCAGCGGCGTATTGCTTCGCCTCTTAGAACCGATTAGTCGAAAATTTTAACAATCATATTTTTGCATTCTGTACCGTGGATCCATCGTTAAACGCTATTAAACTAACGTCCGTGATGGTATAAATGCAGATTTTCGC
>NW_027478212.1:67500-72500 GCF_051020975.1 Osmia lignaria lignaria | reverse complement strand
TACTGCAGTCTGCCCTCGCTCCTCTAATTCTCGTCGGCTATTTCCCCGGATCAGGATGAACAGATCGTCAGCGTATGCGACGACTTCGAACCCTGCTTTCTCTAACTCGTTGAGGAGGTCGTCGAATACCAGATTCCATAGATGCGGTCCAAGAATTGATCCTTGTGGGCATCCTCTAGTAGCTGTTTTGGATGTTTCCTCGTTTTGTCCACAGAGTTTCACCGATCTATCGCTGAGGTAGCTGGAGATTATCCTGAAGATGTTTTTCGGGCAATTCCTCTGCTTCAGGCGGTGCAAGATACTCGGCCACCATACATGGTCGAACGCTCCTGAGATATCGAGGAGTATAGCCAGGGCGTATTTTTCTTCGCTCTGCGATACCAGCTCCCTCACTTTCAGTATGGCGTCCTCGGTAGACCTTCCCTTCTTGAATCCATATTGGCGGTTCGCTGCGAAATCTTCGTGATTGAAGATTGGGCGAAGTCTTTGGACAAGGAGCTTTTCGAAGGCTTTCCCGATCACTGGGAGGAGGCATATCGGTCGGTAGGATGAGGGGTCTGAATCGTCCTTTTCGGGGTTCTTTAAAAGTGCACGAATGTTCCCCGTTTTCCATATTCTTGGAAAGTGACCCTGTTTGAGGCAAGAGTTGAACAGTGTCTTGAACTGTGTTTCTAATACTTCGTAGGAAGCTTTGAGAACCTCGACTTCGACTAGATCGGGTCCTGGTGCCTTGCCGCTGCGCAGCTCCTTTATTGCTGTTTTAATCTCCGCACTGGTGAACTCTTCTGCGTCTTCGGTGTGCGGGGTTTCCCTGCAGGTCGTTCTTCTTACCTTCTGCATGTCGGTCTCGTCCAGGTTGTCGTCCGGAACTAGTGTTTCCAAAAGCTTGTTCGCAGTTTCCTCCCAGGTTATTGTGCGCGTGGATCTCGTGTTGCAGGAGGATATCACGCGCTCCGGTGTTAGTTTTTTGGCTGCCAGCTTGTACACTATTCCCCACGGATTGCAGTTTCCTTCGTTAGAGACAAATTCCTTCCAGCTGGCTGTCTTCGCTCTCCTGACTTCGGCTGTGTACTTGTTTTTGGTTTCATTGTACTTCTTTTTGGCTGCTGCTCTTTTGCTCGGATCCTTCTCTTGCTGGAAAATTTTTCTGCTGTTGTAGGTTGATTTCTTTAGCTCCGTGAGGGCGGTAGTCCACCAGGAAGCAGGATTTGAGCGGAGAATTTTCGGTCTCAAAACTCTCTTGCAGGTGTTCAAGATGATCTCTTGTATTGTTTGTGCTGCGTCGTTTGCATCCTGTTCTGCTAGGTCTATCTGCTCAGGTAGTCTATTTCTGCTTTCTGTCGTGAGGGCTTCCCGGAACTCTTCCCAGTCGACATTACTCGTTTGGAATCTCGGTACTTTTGGTGGAGGGGTTTGATTTGTTATCGCGGTCAGGCTGAAGCAAATAGCATTGTGGTCGCTGCTGGTCCAGCCTTCCTTGACTGTCCAGTCGTCGGTAAAGTTGGTGGTTGCGTATGTGGCCATGGTTACATCGATGTTTGAGGTTCCTGTTGAGGCTGAGTATGTCGGTGGGTTCCCTGGTTCGTTAAGAATAACGAGATTATTGTGAGCGATTAGTTGTTCAAGTTTTTCTCCACGTTCATCTGAGATGTTGCTATTCCAGAGGGGTGATTTGGCGTTTACGTCTGCTGCGATTATTACTTTCCTGTTCCCGAGTTGTGATATGATTTTCTGAGTTTGTGAGATGTATGGGTCGATATCGTGTGAGTACTGGAAATACATGCTGGCGAGGTAGAATCGCCCCAAGCTGCTAGTTATCTCTACGCAGGTGCAGTGACTGTTGCTGAGATGGTCGATTTTCATTATTGTGAGTGCCTTATTTTTGATTGCTATTGCCGATTGAATTGTTTCACCCTGCTTCCCTCCGCAGACTATGGTGGTGTTCCTATCAAAGCCAAGTATCCTACCTTTGATGTTGTAGGGCTCTTGCATGAGCAGTACGTCTATTTTTTGTTGATCCATGATTCTGTTAGCTTCTATGGAGACTATTTGTGACCTCCTCATATTCAGTTGCACTATCCGTATCCGGTGTCTTTTATCGCTTTGGTTAATATCCATAATCAGTTCTTAATAGGACCTGGTTGACTGCTGCGACGTGTGCTGGACATTCCTTGTCGGTCACGGGGTGATTGTGTACTTTGCCTGCTTTTTTGCAGTTAACACACGAGGCCTGTTTGCTTTTGTTAGGGCATGTTTTGAAGATATGCCCGGCAGCCGCACAGTGCCCACAGATGTCGGTTTCGCTTCTGCAGTACTTTGTGGTGTGGCCAAATCCTTGGCATTTGTAACATCGTGTGGTTGCTATGAAATCCTGTACCTGGCAGCACTGCCACAGTACGTATAAGCGCTCCTTTTTTATTAGGAAGTCTCGCAGTTCCCTAGAGGTTTCTAACACTAGGTTGCAGCTTTCTGTGTTGCTTTTATTTCCTGTTCTGAAGGAGACCTTCATTTGCTGCTTATACCGCTTGGCTTCCTCCGGTGTCATATTTTGTTCCACAATAGCTTGTAGGATTTCGCTGTCGTCGTCTATTCGTGGTGCTCCGTAAACGATGACTCTCGGGCTCCTCTTCATTGGTACGGCGACGACGAGTCCAGCAGATTTTAGCTTCTCGTTTCTCATGATGGTTTCCACGTTTCTTTTACTTGCCGTTTCGATTATTACCGCATTCCCTTGCACTCGCCTTACGTTCTTTACCTGCAAGCTTTCGTCTTTTGGTGAGATAAGGCTTACCACCGCTTTCTTCGTCTCGTCGCTGTTCCCGTATTGGGTGTTATCTATCGGCCGGATCAGGACTACGTTTGGAGGGTCCTGTTTTAGGTTGGAGAGTCCTGCGGTTTTTGATCGTATTCCGAGTCGTTCTGCATATGTCAATTTCGGGGCCTGGTGTGCGGCTGTGGTGTTTCTTGTTGCTTCTGCAGTGTTCTGCTGCACTTGATTTACTGTTTTCAAAGCTTCCAGCTGCCCTTCCAGGTTGCTGTTTAGCAACAGTGATTCCTGTAGCAGATTCTGCATTAGCGTTACCTTCGACATGATGTATTTGCACGTCGGCATCTCGACTTCGTTCTCCGGATTCGTTAGGTGATTTAGGATCTTCTTCTGGATGTTTTCCGCGCGTGCTTTAATGTCCTGTATGCTTCCGGCCTTGGTACAGGTCACAGCCGTTTCTTCGGTATGGTCTGAGTTTGCGGCCGTACAGAGTTTCCTACAAACAGTGTTTTGGTTTATTTGCTCCATATTTGGATCCTTACCTTCGTTTCTCTTCTGTGGTCTCTCTGCGTCCGAGTCCGTGGATATTTTTCTTTTCCGGACATGCTTTGACTTTCTGCGCGCTACAGTCCTTTGCTCAGTGTCGGTTGTATCCATGTCGACGTTAATCGGATTTCCCGCTTCAAGATGGTGGTGCAAGATGGCGGATCAAGATGGCGGTGCAAGATGGCGGCCAATATGGCGGCCAATATGGCGGCCAAAATGGTGGGTTAACCTACAAGTATGCTTAGATTGATTTCTGCACTTATTTTTCGCTACTTACCCTGATTTGGACTCCGAAACCACGAAAATATCAGCGGACTGCGCGGCGGGAAGGCTGTGGTGCTTTGCGTTGCTGGTGCGCCAGTCGGTTCCGGAAAAATTTAGCTAGGATCGATCGGCGTCGGTGACGTGTCACGCGGACAACGCCCAACTTTGTTTTTCCGTTTATCTTCCCTTTCACACTGATTCTCACGGAACTTTATGTCTCTGGTCACACATTAGCACTTATTGGTCACTTTGAAACACCGGGAGTAATTTTCCCGTGAAGTTTTCCACCGAAAACTCGAAATTATCGCGGAGCGACGTGAAGCGCGTCAGTCCTCGAGCAATCCAAGATGGCGGATCAGTAGATAGGGACAGAAGGGAATCTCGTTAATCCATTCATGCGCGTCACTAATTAGATGACGAGGCATTTGGCTACCTTAAGAGAGTCATAGTTACTCCCGCCGTTTACCCGCGCTTTTTTGAATTTCTTCACGTTGACATTCAGAGCACTGGGCAGAAATCACATTGCGTCATCACCCGTGAGGGCCATCGCAATGCTTTGTTTTAATTAGACAGTCGGATTCCCCTAGTCCGTGCCAGTTCTGAGCTAAGCGTTGAATGGCGGCCGAAGAAGCGACCACGACGGCGTTAACCGCCACGGAAGCCTCGCAGCAAGGAAGATCCGCGGGAGGCCAAGGCACGGGACCGAGCTCGGATCCCGGGACGCGACCGAAGTCGCCAACCGTTCACCTCGCCGAGGCCCGGCACGTCAGCCAGACCCGCTTCCCGACCAAGCCCGACACGCCCCGCTCCTCAGAGCCAATCCTTATTCCGAAGTTACGGATCCAATTTGCCGACTTCCCTTACCTACATTAATCTATCGACTAGAGGCTCTTCACCTTGGAGACCTGCTGCGGATATGGGTACGAACCGGCGCGACACCTCCACGTGGCCCTCTCCTGGATTTTCAAGGTCCGAGGGGAAGATCCAGACACCGCCGCAACTGCGGTGCTCTTCGCGTTCCAAACCCTATCTCCCTGCTAGAGGTTTCCAGGGAACTCGAACGCTTATACAGAAAAGAAAACTCTTCCCAGATCTCCCGACGGCGTCTCCAGGTCATTTTGGGTTACCCCGACGAACACTCTTACGAGGGCCCGAATGGTATGCGGTTCCGCTGCCGGGTTCCGGAATAGGAACCGGATTCCCTTTCGCCCAATGGGTGTGCATCTCTGCAACTACTTCTTATAAATTCGATTTAGCCATATTTAACAGTTTTGTTGTTGCTTTTTAACTGAGAGCTTTAGGACACCTCATTTACATAGGATTTCTCTTAGGGCTTAGGATCGACTGACTCGTGTGCAACGGCTGTTCACACGAAACCCTTCTCCACGTCAGTCCTCCAGGGCCTCGCTGGAGTATTTGCTAC
>NW_027478212.1:62500-65000 GCF_051020975.1 Osmia lignaria lignaria | reverse complement strand
AATGTTGAAGCCTCCTAGAGCTTTAAGCCATGCGAGACATTGAAATGCTGTTTTAACGGGAGCATGCATAATTGCTGCAAACATACTTTTATCACAAGTTCTAGCCACGCCACGGAGGCTTCGAAGTTCCTTCACCATTCGCTTTCCTCTCTTTTGTTACACAGTTTCAGACTACGATCAGGGGTACCGAAACGCTGTATTGATTGTAAACAACCATTTTTATCTTGGAGCGGAGCGTTCCTTTACTCGTTAGATTTGTCTTGTCGCGTGTGTATTCGCTTTTTCGACGCTTTTTAACCATTTAACTTGTTTAGCGAAGCTAAACGCACAGACAGACAAAAAAAAAGGAACAGCATCGCGCGTCAAACAGCGACGACCCATCTGAAGCGATCTTTCATTTATACACCGTTTGTAAACAGAGAGATGTATAAAGCGCGGGGAATCATTCGAAACCCTGGGGCTATTCGAGCTTGCATTTCAGCAAATTATCATCTCAAACATTTCACTCGTTTGCTTTTTCTAAATTTATAGGAGAGCTTCTTTCGTTTATTTTTGACACACCTTTCGTAAATATCGTTTCTGGCAACGTCGGGAGCGTGGATTTCTACAAGTGAACAATCGCGCCGATCCGATAACTTCCAGCAGGATGGAGAATCTTTATAGATTATCTTCCGAGAACTCGGTGCTTTCACGGGCGGTCGTTTATAAATTTTAACGAACGACTCGCGCGCCGTGACGCACTTGCGCTAGTTCGAAGAGATATTTCGAAATTTGTTTTTCTCCTTTAACGGCCTGCATTTAGTGTATCGGTTGCGATTTTCGTCACATCGTTTCCACGACAAACGCCGACGAACTGCCCAACTATCGCTCGTACGTTGCGACTCTTTCTTTGTTTATCGTTCATTCATTCTTTCAATTTCGTTCGATAATCCCGCTCCGAAACGTTCTACTTTCGTTGAACGACGGCGAGATGTTTAGAAAGAAATGAATTACTCTTTTTTCGAGAAGCAAACGCAAGCAGTCTTTTGTTAAGAAAACGACCCTCAGCCAGGCGTGGTCCAGGAATTGTATCCGTGGACCGCAATGTGCGTTCGAAATGTCGATGTTCATGTGTCCTGCAGTTCACACGTTGACGCGCAATTAGCTGCGTTCTTCATCGACCCACGAGCCAAGTGATCCACCGTTCAGGGTAATCGTAAAATTTTGTATTTCAAACTCTTTAGATCTTTAGAGTGTTATTTTCATTATTAACACGCATCACATTCGATACCCACATCACTCTCCCACCCGGCGCGTGCGGGAGAGCGAATTCGGGCGTCGCCAACGTATTTGTTTGTTTGTTTGTTCGATCGTTGACGACACGATCGCGTCCAAGGACGGAAACCGTCGGAGAAACGCCCAGTGGCACGCTCCTCTCGACGGTCGGGCGTAAAGTACATTTAAAAACCTTGAAAAGTACGAACGCACACAAGGAATGCGAGCGCGCGTCCTGTCGCTGAATCGTGGGTTGCGAGATTCGAACAGACACACGGCCGGCGACGATCGGTCTAACTAATGGACACATAGTTTTTCAAAGACTCGCTATCGTCGCTTCTCAGCCGGTCCGTAAACAACACACATCGATCAGGCGGACGCACGAATCTTACCACGGTGCGTGTTTCGTAGATTCCAGGTTACCCGCAAGTACCTCTCTCTCCCTCTCGAAAGAAGAATCTCGATCCGTCCTTTTTGGACAATGGAGAAATCTTTTTATCGCAACACGGATGGCAAAGAAACAACCAAAGCGTAGGAGCGTGGGGACGAGAGCGACGAAAAGAACGTCGCGAAAACAAAGTTTCGACGGTTGCTCGTTCTAATACATCGTAGTTTCAACTCTCTCAGTTTTAACCACTCCTAGACGCTTCGTAAACTTTTAACAATTCTTCGCCTCCGCGAGTTTCATTTCGAATAGAGCGAACGCAACACGGACCAAAAAAACTCCGGTGATGCCAGATCATTTAGCAAAGATCAGACGGCGGGTCATCTGTATTCCTTTTCTCTCTTTTTTATATCTTTCCATTTAACTAGGGTGTCGCAACGACGGGTACATTTATATATTTATATATATTGTATTTCAATTTTAATGATCCTTCACTTTCGGTTTGTAATAATATGATCCTTCTTTCATTTCGATCCTTCATATTGTAGGTTAACCAACAGAAGTTTGTTTTTTTACGACTTGTATTTTTGTGGTTTGTTTGTTTGTTTCTTACGACTTGTTTGTACCCGATCAAGTAGACGACGACCCATAAGTATAAGTTAGAGAGATAAAGGTCGAGAGACCTCACGCAAGCGTCTTTTACTTCCATTCACATCAGCCAGAGAGAAATGGTCCGGCGTCGTGCTCTTTGGCGCCGTTGGTCGCACAGTTTTTTTGCCGGCGGTTCCGAACGGACGGGAGAAACGCGATGAGTAATCAAAGCGACCTCCGCACGTAACCGTGTCGGTGTAATTTTACCGC
>NW_027478212.1:52500-60000 GCF_051020975.1 Osmia lignaria lignaria | reverse complement strand
ACATTAACGGAGAGAGTTCCTTGGACTTGCTTTAAATGTACATATTAGATATGTTGGAATCTCTCTCCTTTAGAAGTTTCCCCAGCCTTAAAACTTCTTTCATTTTTACTCCTCTCTCCATACTTATTTTCCTCTCTGAACGTATCAGAGAGGATTTTATTTCTGACACCTCTTGACTTTTCTTAAATTCAGGGACGTAATTTTGTTCATAATTCAGTGGACTTTTGTGTATTTTATACTTTAAATATTTCCAAACAGTCTCCCTTCTAAAAGTGATAGAACGAATTTTCGTCTAACACTACTTTCTTGGTTCAAAAATTTTATACAATCTTATAACTTTTTCAGTTTTAACAAATTTTGGTTACAGACAGTTGATGCTCAGTTTGTACAAGTATGCAACATTTATAAGTGCATACAGGTCACCAGCCTTATATTACAAGGCTCACCACATATGGGCCATTCGGTCTTAGACACCGACCCGTGGTAATGCTGTGTGGAGATTAATAATAATCCGCAACGGAAAACCGGAACGAGAATAGTCGAGAAAGTATATTCTCGAGGAGCGGTAGACTGCTTTTCAACCGAAGTCATAAAAGAGCCACACGCTCGACGCTACTCCCGACCGGTCCGAGCGAACCGAAAGTGCCTTCCTATAAATACCGAACGGCCGGCCGCTAGGTCGGCGACGCATGGGCTTACGCCCAGGCGTATGCCTGTGCAAACCGCCGTGAGAGCGTACCATCCCGCCGGCACGGTAAAACTTAGACTGAAAATATCGTCGAACATATCCTTTCATTTTATAACGTTCTATACATGAAAATTAATAAATTAACATGCAGGACATAATAAATTCACATTCTCATGTAAATCATGGGTTTAATTAATATTTTAAAAAATTTTAAAACCGCCCAGAACCGATGAGATGAAAATATTAAAACGATATTTTTGCATTTTCTTACGGTAAAACATTAACAAATAAGCGACTATAGCAATATAAAACTCCATTTGTAATTTAATTAATCAAAATTAATATTTTTTTTTGATTTTTCAGCGATCCAGAACCGATGAGACGAAAACATTAAAACGATATTTTTGCATTTTCTTACGACAAAACATTAACAAATACGAGACTATAACAATATAAAACTACATATGTAATTTAATTAATCAAAATTAATAATTTTTTTTGATTTTTCAGTGATCCAGAACCGATAAGTCGAAAATTTTAACAATCATATTTTTGCATTCTGTACCGTGGATCCATCGTTAAACGCTATTAAACTAACGTCCGTGATGGTATAAATGCAGATTTTCGCTCCGTTTAGCCAAAATAACGAACTTTAGGTGCGCTCCGAAATATTTCAAAGTCCCAGCGGCGTATTGCTTCGCCTCTTAGAACCGATTAGTCGAAAATTTTAACAATCATATTTTTGCATTCTGTACCGTGGATCGATCGTTAAACGCTATTGAACTAACGTCCGTGATGGTATAAATGCAGATTTTCGCTCCGTTTAGCCAAAATAACGAACTTTAGGTGCGCTCCGAAATATTTCAAAGTCCCAGCGGCGTATTGCTTCGCCTCTTAGAACCGATTAGTCGAAAATTTTAACAATCATATTTTTGCATTCTGTACCGTGGATCCATCGTTAAACGCTATTAAACTAACGTCCGTGATGGTATAAATGCAGATTTTCGCTCCGTTTAGCCAAAATAACGAACTTTAGGTGCGCTCCGAAATATTTCAAAGTCCCAGCGGCGTATTGCTTCGCCTCTTAGAACCGATTAGTCGAAAATTTTAACAATCATATTTTTGCATTCTGTACCGTGGATCCATCGTTAAACGCTATTAAACTAACGTCCGTGATGGTATAAATGCAGATTTTCGCTCCGTTTAGCCAAAATAACGAACTTTAGGTGCGCTCCGAAATATTTCAAAGTCCCAGCGGCGTATTGCTTCGCCTCTTAGAACCGATTAGTCGAAAATTTTAACAATCATATTTTTGCATTCTGTACCGTGGATCCATCGTTAAACGCTATTAAACTAACGTCCGTGATGGTATAAATGCAGATTTTCGCTCCGTTTAGCCAAAATAACGAACTTTAGGTGCGCTCCGAAATATTTCAAAGTCCCAGCGGCGTATTGCTTCGCCTCTTAGAACCGATTAGTCGAAAATTTTAACAATCATATTTTTGCATTCTGTACCGTGGATCGATCGTTAAACGCTATTGAACTAACGTCCGTGATGGTATAAATGCAGATTTTCGCTCCGTTTAGCCAAAATAACGAACTTTAGGTGCGCTCCGAAATATTTCAAAGTCCCAGCGACGTATTGCTTCGCCTCTTAGAACCGATTAGTCGAAAATTTTAACAATCATATTTTTGCATTCTGTACCGTGGATCCATCGTTAAACGCTATTAAACTAACGTCCGTGATGGTATAAATGCAGATTTTCGCTCCGTTTAGCCAAAATAACGAACTTTAGGTGCGCTCCGAAATATTTCAAAGTCCCAGCGGCGTATTGCTTCGCCTCTTAGAACCGATTAGTCGAAAATTTTAACAATCATATTTTTGCATTCTGTACCGTGGATCGATCGTTAAACGCTATTGAACTAACGTCCGTGATGGTATAAATGCAGATTTTCGCTCCGTTTAGCCAAAATAACGAACTTTAGGTGCGCTCCGAAATATTTCAAAGTCCCAGCGACGTATTGCTTCGCCTCTTAGAACCGATTAGTCGAAAATTTTAACAATCATATTTTTGCATTCTGTACCGTGGATCCATCGTTAAACGCTATTAAACTAACGTCCGTGATGGTATAAATGCAGATTTTCGCTCCGTTTAGCCAAAATAACGAACTTTAGGTGCGCTCCGAAATATTTCAAAGTCCCAGCGGCGTATTGCTTCGCCTCTTAGAACCGATTAGTCGAAAATTTTAACAATCATATTTTTGCATTCTGTACCGTGGATCCATCGTTAAACGCTATTAAACTAACGTCCGTGATGGTATAAATGCAGATTTTCGCTCCGTTTAGCCAAAATAACGAACTTTAGGTGCGCTCCGAAATATTTCAAAGTCCCAGCGGCGTATTGCTTCGCCTCTTAGAACCGATTAGTCGAAAATTTTAACAATCATATTTTTGCATTCTGTACCGTGGATCCATCGTTAAACGCTATTAAACTAACGTCCGTGATGGTATAAATGCAGATTTTCGCTCCGTTTAGCCAAAATAACGAACTTTAGGTGCGCTCCGAAATATTTCAAAGTCCCAGCGGCGTATTGCTTCGCCTCTTAGAACCGATTAGTCGAAAATTTTAACAATCATATTTTTGCATTCTGTACCGTGGATCCATCGTTAAACGCTATTAAACTAACGTCCGTGATGGTATAAATGCAGATTTTCGCTCCGTTTAGCCAAAATAACGAACTTTAGGTGCGCTCCGAAATATTTCAAAGTCCCAGCGGCGTATTGCTTCGCCTCTTAGAACCGATTAGTCGAAAATTTTAACAATCATATTTTTGCATTCTGTACCGTGGATCCATCGTTAAACGCTATTAAACTAACGTCCGTGATGGTATAAATGCAGATTTTCGCTCCGTTTAGCCAAAATAACGAACTTTAGGTGCGCTCCGAAATATTTCAAAGTCCCAGCGGCGTATTGCTTCGCCTCTTAGAACCGATTAGTCGAAAATTTTAACAATCATATTTTTGCATTCTGTACCGTGGATCCATCGTTAAACGCTATTAAACTAACGTCCGTGATGGTATAAATGCAGATTTTCGCTCCGTTTAGCCAAAATAACGAACTTTAGGTGCGCTCCGAAATATTTCAAAGTCCCAGCGGCGTATTGCTTCGCCTCTTAGAACCGATTAGTCGAAAATTTTAACAATCATATTTTTGCATTCTGTACCGTGGATCCATCGTTAAACGCTATTAAACTAACGTCCGTGATGGTATAAATGCAGATTTTCGCTCCGTTTAGCCAAAATAACGAACTTTAGGTGCGCTCCGAAATATTTCAAAGTCCCAGCGGCGTATTGCTTCGCCTCTTAGAACCGATTAGTCGAAAATTTTAACAATCATATTTTTGCATTCTGTACCGTGGATCCATCGTTAAACGCTATTGAACTAACGTCCGTGATGGTATAAATGCAGATTTTCGCTCCGTTTAGCCAAAATAACGAACTTTAGGTGCGCTCCGAAATATTTCAAAGTCCCAGCGGCGTATTGCTTCGCCTCTTAGAACCGATTAGTCGAAAATTTTAACAATCATATTTTTGCATTCTGTACCGTGGATCGATCGTTTAAACGCTATTGAACTAACGTCCGTGATGGTATAAATGCAGATTTTCGCTCCGTTTAGCCAAAATAACGAACTTTAGGTGCGCTCCGAAATATTTCAAAGTCCCAGCGGCGTATTGCTTCGCCTCTTAGAACCGATTAGTCGAAAATTTTAACAATCATATTTTTGCATTCTGTACCGTGGATCGATCGTTAAACGCTATTGAAACTAACGTCCGTGATGGTATAAATGCAGATTTTCGCTCCGTTTAGCCAAAATAACGAACTTTAGGTGCGCTCCGAAATATTTCAAAGTCCCAGCGGCGTATTGCTTCGCCTCTTAGAACCGATTAGTCGAAAATTTTAACAATCATATTTTTGCATTCTGTACCGTGGATCCATCGTTAAACGCTATTAAACTAACGTCCGTGATGGTATAAATGCAGATTTTCGCTCCGTTTAGCCAAAATAACGAACTTTAGGTGCGCTCCGAAATATTTCAAAGTCCCAGCGGCGTATTGCTTCGCCTCTTAGAACCGATTAGTCGAAAATTTTAACAATCATATTTTTGCATTCTGTACCGTGGATCCATCGTTAAACGCTATTAAACTAACGTCCGTGATGGTATAAATGCAGATTTTCGCTCCGTTTAGCCAAAATAACGAACTTTAGGTGCGCTCCGAAATATTTCAAAGTCCCAGCGGCGTATTGCTTCGCCTCTTAGAACCGATTAGTCGAAAATTTTAACAATCATATTTTTGCATTCTGTACCGTGGATCGATCGTTAAACGCTATTAACTAACGTCCGTGATGGTATAAATGCAGATTTTCGCTCCGTTTAGCCAAAATAACGAACTTTAGGTGCGCTCCGAAATATTTCAAAGTCCCAGCGGCGTATTGCTTCGCCTCTTAGAACCGATTAGAAAATTTTAACAATCATATTTTTGCATTCTGTACCGTGGATCCATTCGTTTAAACGCTATTAAACTAACGTCCGTGATGTATAAAATGCAGATTTTCGCTCCGTTTAGCCAAAATAACGAACTTTAGGTGCGCTCCGAAATATTTCAAAGTCCCAGCGGCGTATTGCTTCGCCTCTTAGAACCGATTAGTCGAAAATTTTAACAATCATATTTTTGCATTCTGTACCGTGGATCCATCGTTAAACGCTATTGGACTAACGTCCGTGATGGTATAAATGCAGATTTTCGCTCCGTTTAGCCAAAATAACGAACTTTAGGTGCGCTCCGAAATATTTCAAAGTCCCAGCGGCGTATTGCTTCGCCTCTTAGAACCGATTAGTCGAAAATTTTAACAATCATATTTTTGCATTCTGTACCGTGGATCCATCGTTAAACGCTATTAAAACTAACGTCCGTGATGGTATAAATGCAGATTTTCGCTCCGTTTAGCCAAAATAACGAACTTTAGGTGCGCTCTCGAAATATTTCAAAGTCCCAGCGGCGTATTGCTTCGCCTCTTAGAACCGATTAGTCGAAAATTTTAACAATCATATTTTTTGCATTCTGTACCGTGGATCCATCGTTAAACGCTATTAACTAACGTCCGTGATGGTATAAATGCAGATTTTCGCTCCGTTTAGCCAAAATAACGAACTTTAGGTGCGCTCCGAAATATTTCAAAGTCCCAGCGGCGTATTGCTTCGCCTCTTAGAACCGATTAGTCGAAAATTTTAACAATCATATTTTTGCATTCTGTACCGTGGATCGATCGTTAAACGCTATTGAACTAACGTCCGTGATGGTATAAATGCAGATTTTCGCTCCGTTTAGCCAAAATAACGAACTTTAGGTGCGCTCCGAAATATTTCAAAGTCCCAGCGGCGTATTGCTTCGCCTCTTAGAACCGATTAGTCGAAAATTTTAACAATCATATTTTTGCATTCTGTACCGTGGATCCATCGTTAAACGCTATTAAACTAACGTCCCGTGATGGTATAAATGCAGATTTTCGCTCCGTTTAGCCAAAATAACGAACTTTAGGTGCGCTCCGAAATATTTCAAAGTCCCAGCGGCGTATTGCTTCGCCTCTTAGAACCGATTAGTCGAAAATTTTAACAATCATATTTTTGCATTCTGTACCGTGGATCGATCGTTAAACGCTATTGAACTAACGTCCGTGATGGTATAAATGCAGATTTTCGCTCCGTTTAGCCAAAAATAACGAACTTTAGGTGCGCTCGCGAAATATTGTCAAAGTCCCAGCGGCGTATTGCTTCGCCTCTTAGAACCGATTAGTCGAAAATTTTAACAATCATATTTTTGCATTCTGTACCGTGGATCCATCGTTAAACGCTATTAAACTAACGTCCGTGATGGTATAAATGCAGATTTTCGCTCCGTTTAGCCAAAATAACGAACTTTAGGTGCGCTCCGAAATATTTCAAAGTCCCCAGCGGCGTATTGCTTCGCCTCTTAGAACCGATTAGTCGAAAATTTTAACAATCATATTTTTGCATTCTGTACCGTGGATCGATCGTTAAACGCTATTGAACTACGTCCGTGATGGTATAAATGCAGATTTTCGCTCCGTTTAGCCAAAATAACGAACTTTAGGTGCGCTCCGAAATATTTCAAAGTCCCAGCGGCGTATTGCTTCGCCTCTTAGAACCGCGATTAGTCGAAAATTTTAACAATCATATTTTTGCATTCTGTACCCGTGGATCCATCGTTAAACGCTATTAAACTAACGTCCGTGATGGTATAAATGCAGATTTTCGCTCCGTTTAGCCAAAAATAACGAACTTTAGGTGCGCTCCGAAATATTTCAAAGTCCCAGCGGCGTATTGCTTCGCCTCTTAGAACCGATTAGTCGAAAATTTTAGACATTCATATTTTTGCATTCTGTACCGTGGATCCATCGTTAAACGCTATTAAACTAACGTCCGTGATGGTATAAATGCAGATTTTCGCTCCGTTTAGGCCAAAATAACGAACTTTAGGTGCGCTCCGAAATATTTCAAAGGTCCCAGCGGCGTATTGCTTCGCCTCTTAGAACCGATTAGTCGAAAATTTTAACAATCATATTTTTGCGTTCTGTACCGTGGATCGATCGTTAAACGCTATTGAACTAAACGTCCGTGATGGTATAAATGCAGATTTTCGCTCCGTTTAGCCAAATTAACGAACTTTAGGTGCGCTCCGAAATATTTCAAAGTCCCAGCCGCGTATTGCTTTGCCCCGAAATTTTTCAAAG
>NW_027478212.1:45000-47500 GCF_051020975.1 Osmia lignaria lignaria | reverse complement strand
AGCGGCGGTGTACCGCGGGATTCAGTGCTGGGCTCATTCCTGTTCGCTCGCCGCTACTAAGGAAATCCTAGTTAGTTTCTTTTCCTCCGCTTAATAATATGCTTAAATTCAGCGGGTAATCTCGCCTACTCTGAGGTCGTCAATTTCTTTGGTTTCATCGAAAGGTGAATAATGATGCTCGATGCAAAAAAAAAAAAAATAAACGAAAAGAAGCAAAAAAGCAAACACGTAGAGAAACTGTGCGTGAATCAACCTTTCGCATATTCAATTTTTCCTCCTCTCTCGTTTCAAAATGTTTGTATTTATCGTTCGATGAAACGAGCACAAGAGGGAAAAAAAAAGTTGAGACACGACGTTCCCATAATTTTCGTGTTATTTCCTTTTTGCTTCAAACATTTTGCGGACTGCAGCTTCGTCGTATTGCTTTTATCAATTTTTAACAATTTCAAAGCGAAGACAACTCGCAAGACGATCCATTTCGTCTCGGTTCAATTTTAACGTCCGTCCGTATTATTTTTTGTTCCACAAGAGATTTCGAATAGGTTTCTTTATTTATCATCCCTTCTTTTCGAGCGCCACGGAAGCAAGAGGAAAAGCAAGAGCGAGAGAACATTTCGCGTATACTTCATTTAACAATTTTAACCAACACGCGATGTACTCCACACACCTCTTAGATTTAACAACTGCTTTTCTCTTCTTCTCCCCTTAGCGCAAGGGTAAACCCCATTTGTCTCTTCTTTGGAACGCAACAAAACTTTCGAGGACTGGACGACCGAGCGATGGTCGCGCGGTCTTCGCTTATCTTTAACAAACGAAGTAGTCCGTATGTATTCTAAATGTTGAAGCCTCCTAGAGCTTTAAGCCATGCGAGACATTGAAATGCTGTTTTAACGGGAGCATGCATAATTGCTGCAAACATACTTTTATCACAAGTTCTAGCCACGCCACGGAGGCTTCGAAGTTCCTTCACCATTCGCTTTCCTCTCTTTTGTTACACAGTTTCAGACTACGATCAGGGGTACCGAAACGCTGTATTGATTGTAAACAACCATTTTTATCTTGGAGCGGAGCGTTCCTTTACTCGTTAGATTTGTCTTGTCGCGTGTGTATTCGCTTTTTCGACGCTTTTTTAACCATTTAACTTGTTTAGCGAAGCTAAACGCACAGACAGACAAAAAAAAAGGAACAGCATCGCGCGTCAAACAGCGACGACCCATCTGAAGCGATCTTTCATTTATACACCGTTTGTAAACAGAGAGATGTATAAAGCGCGGGGAATCATTCGAAACCCTGGGGCTATTCGAGCTTGCATTTCAGCAAATTATCATCTCAAACATTTCACTCGTTTGCTTTTTCTAAATTTATAGGAGAGCTTCTTTCGTTTATTTTTGACACACCTTTCGTAAATATCGTTTCTGGCAACGTCGGGAGCGTGGATTTCTACAAGTGAACAATCGCGCCGATCCGATAACTTTCAGCAGGATGGAGAATCTTTATAGATTATCTTCCGAGAACTCGGTGCTTTCACGGGCGGTCGTTTATAAATTTTAACGAACGACTCGCGCGCCGTGACGCACTTGCGCTAGTTCGAAGAGATATTTCGAAATTTGTTTCTCTCCTTTAACGGCCTGCATTTAGTGTATCGGTTGCGATTTTCGTCACATCGTTTCCACGACAAACGCCGACGAACTGCCCAACTATCGCTCGTACGTTGCGACTCTTTCTTTGTTTATCGTTCATTCATTCTTTCAATTTCGTTCGATAATCCCGCTCCGAAACGTTCTACTTTCGTTGAACGACGGCGAGATGTTTAGAAAGAAATGAATTACTCTTTTTTCGAGAAGCAAACGCAAGCAGTCTTTTGTTAAGAAAACGACCCTCAGCCAGGCGTGGTCCAGGAATTGTATCCGTGGACCGCAATGTGCGTTCGAAATGTCGATGTTCATGTGTCCTGCAGTTCACACGTTGACGCGCAATTAGCTGCGTTCTTCATCGACCCACGAGCCAAGTGATCCACCGTTCAGGGTAATCGTAAAATTTTGTATTTCAAACTCTTTAGATCTTTAGAGTGTTATTTTCATTATTAACACGCATCACATTCGATACCCACATCACTCTCCCACCCGGCGCGTGCGGGAGAGCGAATTCGGGCGTCGCCAACGTATTTGTTTGTTTGTTCGATCGTTGACGACACGATCGCGTCCAAGGACGGAAACCGTCGGAGAAACGCCCAGTGGCACGCTCCTCTCGACGGTCGGGCGTAAAGTACATTTAAAAACCTTGAAAAGTACGAACGCACACAAGGAATGCGAGCGCGCGTCCTGTCGCTGAATCGTGGGTTGCGAGATTCGAACAGACACACGGCCGGCGACGATCGGTCTAACTAATGGACACATAGTTTTTCAAAGACTCGCTATCGTCGCTTCTCAGCCGGTCCGTAAACAACACACATCGATCAGGCGGACGCACGAATCTTACCACGGTGCGTGTTTCGTAGATT
>NW_027478212.1:37500-40000 GCF_051020975.1 Osmia lignaria lignaria | reverse complement strand
TATTAAACTAACGTCCGTGATGGTATAAATGCAGATTTTCGCTCCGTTTAGCCAAAATAACGAACTTTAGGTGCGCTCCGAAATATTTCAAAGTCCCAGCGGCGTATTGCTTCGCCCTCTTAGAACCGATTAGTCGAAAATTTTAACAATCATATTTTTGCATTCTGTACCGTGGATCCATCGTTTAAACGCTATTAAACTAACGTCCGTGATGGTATAAATGCAGATTTTCGCTCCGTTTAGCCAAAAATAACGAACTTTAGGTGCGCTCCGAAATATTTCAAAGTCCCAGCGGCGTATTGCTTCGCCTCTTAGAACCGATTAGTCGAAAATTTTAACATTCATATTTTTGCATTCTGTACCGTGGATCCATCGTTAAACGCTATTAAACTAACGTCCGTGATGGTATAAATGCAGATTTTCGCTCCGTTTTAGCCAAAATAACGAACTTTAGGTGCGCTCCGAAATATTTCAAAGTCCCAGCGGCGTATTGCTTCGCCTCTTAGAACCGATTAGTCGAAAATTTTAACAATCATATTTTTGCATTCTGTACCGTGGATCGATCGTTAAACGCTATTGAACTAACGTCCGTGATGGTATAAATGCAGATTTTCGCTCCGTTTAGCCAAAATAACGAACTTTAGGTGCGCTCCGAAATATTTCAAAGTCCCAGCGGCGTATTGCTTCGCCTCTTAGAACCGATTAGTCGAAATTTTAACAATCATATTTTTGCATTCCTGTACCCGTGGATCCATCGTTAAACGCTATTAAACTAACGTCCGTGATGGTATAAATGCAGATTTTCGCTCCGTTTAGCCAAAATAACGAACTTTAGGTGCGCTCCGAAATATTTCAAAGTCCCAGCGGCGTATTGCTTCGCCTCTTAGAACCGATTAGTCGAAAATTTTAACAATCATATTTTTGCATTCTGTACCGTGGATCGATCGTTAAACGCTATTGAACTAACGTCCGTGATGGTATAAATGCAGATTTTCGCTCCGTTTAGCCAAAATAACGAACTTTAGGTGCGCTCCGAAATATTTCAAAGTCCCAGCGGCGTATTGCTTCGCCTCTTAGAAACCGATTAGTCGAAAATTTTAACAATCATATTTTTGCATTCTGTACCGTGGATCCATCGTTAAACGCTATTAAACTAACGTCCGTGATGGTATAAATGCAGATTTTCGCTCCGTTTAGCCAAAATAACGAACTTTAGGTGCGCTCCGAATATTTCAAAGTCCCAGCGGCGTATTGCTTCGCCTCTTAGAACCGATTAGTCGAAAATTTTAACAATCATATTTTTGCATTCTGTACCGTGGATCGATCGTTAAACGCTATTGAACTAACGTCCGTGATGGTATAAAATGCAGATTTTCGCTCCGTTTAGCCAAAATAACGAACTTTAGGTGCGCTCCGAAATATTTCAAAGGTCCCACGCGGCGTATTGCTTCGCCTCTTAGAACCGATTAGTCGAAAATTTTAACATCATATTTTTGCATTCTGTACCGTGGATCCATCGTTAAACGCTATTAAACTAACGTCCGTGATGGTATAAATGCAGATTTTCACTCCGTTTAGCCAAAATAACGAACTTTAGGTGCGCTCCGAAATATTTCAAAGTCCCAGCGGCGTATTGCTTCGCCTCTTAGAACCGATTAGTCGAAAATTTTAACAATCATATTTTTGCATTCTGTACCGTGGATCCATCGTTTAAACGCTATTAAACTAACGTCCGTGATGGTATAAATGCAGATTTTCGCTCCGTTTAGCCAAAATAACGAACTTTTAGGTGCGCTCCGAAATATTTCAAAGTCCCAGCGGCGTATTTGCTTCGCCTCTTAGAACCGATTAGTCGAAAATTTTAACAATCATATTTTTGCATTCTGTACCGTGGATCGATCGTTAAACGCTATTGGACTAACGTCCGTGATGGTATAAATGCAGATTTTCGCTCCGTTTAGCCAAAATAACGAACTTTAGGTGCGCTCCGAAATATTTCAAAGTCCCAGCGGCGTATTGCTTTAGGTGCGCTCCGAAATATTTCAAAGTCCCAGCGGCGTATTGCTTCGCCTCTTAGAACCGATTAGTCGAAAATTTTAACAATCATATTTTTGCATTCTGTACCGTGGATCCATCGTTAAACGCTATTAAACTAACGTCCGTGATGGTATAAATGCAGATTTTCGCTCCGTTTAGCCAAAATAACGAACTTTAGGTGCGCTCCGAAATATTTCAAAGTCCCAGCGGCGTATTGCTTCGCCTCTTAGAACCGATTAGTCGAAAATTTTAACATTCATATTTTTGCATTCTGTACCGTGGATCCATCGTTAAACGCTATTAAACTAACGTCCGTGATGGTATAAATGCAGATTTTCGCTCCGTTTAGCCAAAATAACGAACTTTAGGTGCGCTCCGAAATATTTCAAAGTCCCAGCGGCGTATTGCTTCGCCTCTTAGAACCGATTAGTCGAAAATTTTAACAATCATATTTTTGCATTCT
>NW_027478212.1:27500-30000 GCF_051020975.1 Osmia lignaria lignaria | reverse complement strand
CGAAACGCTGTATTGATTGTAAACAACCATTTTTATCTTGGAGCGGAGCGTTCCTTTACTCGTTAGATTTGTCTTGTCGCGTGTGTATTCGCTTTTTCGACGCTTTTTAACCATTTAACTTGTTTAGCGAAGCTAAACGCACAGACAGACAAAAAAAAAGGAACAGCATCGCGCGTCAAACAGCGACGACCCATCTGAAGCGATCTTTCATTTATACACCGTTTGTAAACAGAGAGATGTATAAAGCGCGGGGAATCATTCGAAACCCTGGGGCTATTCGAGCTTGCATTTCAGCAAATTATCATCTCAAACATTTCACTCGTTTGCTTTTTCTAAATTTATAGGAGAGCTTCTTTCGTTTATTTTTGACACACCTTTCGTAAATATCGTTTCTGGCAACGTCGGGAGCGTGGATTTCTACAAGTGAACAATCGCGCCGATCCGATAACTTTCAGCAGGATGGAGAATCTTTATAGATTATCTTCCGAGAACTCGGTGCTTTCACGGGCGGTCGTTTATAAATTTTAACGAACGACTCGCGCGCCGTGACGCACTTGCGCTAGTTCGAAGAGATATTTCGAAATTTGTTTCTCTCCTTTAACGGCCTGCATTTAGTGTATCGGTTGCGATTTTCGTCACATCGTTTCCACGACAAACGCCGACGAACTGCCCAACTATCGCTCGTACGTTGCGACTCTTTCTTTGTTTATCGTTCATTCATTCTTTCAATTTCGTTCGATAATCCCGCTCCGAAACGTTCTACTTTCGTTGAACGACGGCGAGATGTTTAGAAAGAAATGAATTACTCTTTTTTCGAGAAGCAAACGCAAGCAGTCTTTTGTTAAGAAAACGACCCTCAGCCAGGCGTGGTCCAGGAATTGTATCCGTGGACCGCAATGTGCGTTCGAAATGTCGATGTTCATGTGTCCTGCAGTTCACACGTTGACGCGCAATTAGCTGCGTTCTTCATCGACCCACGAGCCAAGTGATCCACCGTTCAGGGTAATCGTAAAATTTTGTATTTCAAACTCTTTAGATCTTTAGAGTGTTATTTTCATTATTAACACGCATCACATTCGATACCCACATCACTCTCCCACCCGGCGCGTGCGGGAGAGCGAATTCGGGCGTCGCCAACGTATTTGTTTGTTTGTTCGATCGTTGACGACACGATCGCGTCCAAGGACGGAAACCGTCGGAGAAACGCCCAGTGGCACGCTCCTCTCGACGGTCGGGCGTAAAGTACATTTAAAAACCTTGAAAAGTACGAACGCACACAAGGAATGCGAGCGCGCGTCCTGTCGCTGAATCGTGGGTTGCGAGATTCGAACAGACACACGGCCGGCGACGATCGGTCTAACTAATGGACACATAGTTTTTCAAAGACTCGCTATCGTCGCTTCTCAGCCGGTCCGTAAACAACACACATCGATCAGGCGGACGCACGAATCTTACCACGGTGCGTGTTTCGTAGATTCCAGGTTACCCGCAAGTACCTCTCTCTCCCTCTCGAAAGAGGAATCTCGATCCGTCCTTTTTGGACAATGGAGAAATCTTTTTATCGCAACACGGATGGCAAAGAAACAACCAAAGCGTAGGAGCGTGGGGACGAGAGCGACGAAAAGAACGTCGCGAAAACAAAGTTTCGACGGTTGCTCGTTCTAATACATCGTAGTTTCAACTCTCTCAGTTTTAACCACTCCTAGACGCTTCGTAAACTTTTAACAATTCTTCGCCTCCGCGAGTTTCATTTCGAATAGAGCGAACGCAACACGGACCAAAAAAACTCCGGTGATGCCAGATCATTTAGCAAAGATCAGACGGCGGGTCATCTGTATTCCTTTTCTCTCTTTTTTATATCTTTCCATTTAACTAGGGTGTCGCAACGACGGGTACATTTAT
Organism: Osmia lignaria lignaria; assembly: GCF_051020975.1. Taxonomy (NCBI): domain Eukaryota; kingdom Metazoa; phylum Arthropoda; class Insecta; order Hymenoptera; family Megachilidae; genus Osmia; species Osmia lignaria. The sequence goes on along the minus strand of NW_027478212.1, from coordinate 28,098 downwards.
ATATTTATATATATTGTATTTCAATTTTAATGATCCTTCACTTTCGGTTTGTAATAATATGATCCTTCTTTCATTTCGATCCTTCATATTGTAGGTTAACCAACAGAAGTTTGTTTTTTTACGACTTGTATTTTTGTGGTTTGTTTGTTTGTTTCTTACGACTTGTTTGTACCCGATCAAGTAGACGACGACCCATAAGTATAAGTTAGAGAGATAAAGGTCGAGAGACCTCACGCAAGCGTCTTTTACTTCCATTCACATCAGCCAGAGAGAAATGGTCCGGCGTCGTGCTCTTTGGCGCCGTTGGTCGCACAGTTTTTTTGCCGGCGGTTCCGAACGGACGGGAGAAACGCGATGAGTAATCAAAGCGACCTCCGCACGTAACCGTGTCGGTGTAATTTTACCGCATCGCAGCGTTTTGGTATTTGTTTCTTATTGGCTCGAACCCGAGATTTATGTGTTTTGTGTCATGTATATGGTATTATTTATTATATCTTTCTCGTTTTGTATAATTTTTGGTCCGAGCTCAATAAACTTTTATATCGCTTTATCAATGATCCATTCAGTTAGGTTTTCTCTTGTATTTTTAATTTGTTAA
>NW_027478212.1:17500-25000 GCF_051020975.1 Osmia lignaria lignaria | reverse complement strand
GGGACGTAATTTTGTTCATAATTCAGTGGACTTTTGTGTATTTTATACTTTAAATATTTCCAAACAGTCTCCCTTCTAAAAGTGATAGAACGAATTTTCGTCTAACACTACTTTCTTGGTTCAAAAATTTTATACAATCTTATAACTTTTTCAGTTTTAACAAATTTTGGTTACAGACAGTTGATGCTCAGTTTGTACAAGTATGCAACATTTATAAGTGCATACAGGTCACCAGCCTTATATTACAAGGCTCACCACATATGGGCCATTCGGTCTTAGACACCGACCCGTGGTAATGCTGTGTGGAGATTAATAATAATCCGCAACGGAAAACCGGAACGAGAATAGTCGAGAAAGTATATTCTCGAGGAGCGGTAGACTGCTTTTCAACCGAAGTCATAAAAGAGCCACACGCTCGACGCTACTCCCGACCGGTCCGAGCGAACCGAAAGTGCCTTCCTATAAATACCGAACGGCCGGCCGCTAGGTCGGCGACGCATGGGCTTACGCCCAGGCGTATGCCTGTGCAAACCGCCGTGAGAGCGTACCATCCCGCCGGCACGGTAAAACTTAGACTGAAAATATCGTCGAACATATCCTTTCATTTTATAACGTTCTATACATGAAAATTAATAAATTAACATGCAGGACATAATAAATTCACATTCTCATGTAAATCATGGGTTTAATTAATATTTTAAAAAATTTTAAAACCGCCCAGAACCGATGAGATGAAAATATTAAAACGATATTTTTGCATTTTCTTACGGTAAAACATTAACAAATAAGCGACTATAGCAATATAAAACTCCATTTGTAATTTAATTAATCAAAATGAATATTTTTTTTTGATTTTTCAGCGATCCAGAACCGATGAGACGAAAACATTAAAACGATATTTTTGCATTTTCTTACGACAAAACATTAACAAATACGAGACTATAACAATATAAAACTACATATGTAATTTAATTAATCAAAATTAATAATTTTTTTTGATTTTTCAGTGATCCAGAACCGATAAGTCGAAAATTTTAACAATCATATTTTTGCATTCTGTACCGTGGATCCATCGTTAAACGCTATTAAACTAACGTCCGTGATGGTATAAATGCAGATTTTCGCTCCGTTTAGCCAAAATAACGAACTTTAGGTGCGCTCCGAAATATTTCAAAGTCCCAGCGGCGTATTGCTTCGCCTCTTAGAACCGATTAGTCGAAAATTTTAACAATCATATTTTTGCATTCTGTACCGTGGATCGATCGTTAAACGCTATTGAACTAACGTCCGTGATGGTATAAATGCAGATTTTCGCTCCGTTTAGCCAAAATAACGAACTTTAGGTGCGCTCCGAAATATTTCAAAGTCCCAGCGGCGTATTGCTTCGCCTCTTAGAACCGATTAGTCGAAAATTTTAACAATCATATTTTTGCATTCTGTACCGTGGATCCATCGTTAAACGCTATTAAACTAACGTCCGTGATGGTATAAATGCAGATTTTCGCTCCGTTTAGCCAAAATAACGAACTTTAGGTGCGCTCCGAAATATTTCAAAGTCCCAGCGGCGTATTGCTTCGCCTCTTAGAACCGATTAGTCGAAAATTTTAACAATCATATTTTTGCATTCTGTACCGTGGATCGATCGTTAAACGCTATTGAACTAACGTCCGTGATGGTATAAATGCAGATTTTCGCTCCGTTTAGCCAAAATAACGAACTTTAGGTGCGCTCCGAAATATTTCAAAGTCCCAGCGGCGTATTGCTTCGCCTCTTAGAACCGATTAGTCGAAAATTTTAACAATCATATTTTTGCATTCTGTACCGTGGATCCATCGTTAAACGCTATTAAACTAACGTCCGTGATGGTATAAATGCAGATTTTCGCTCCGTTTAGCCAAAATAACGAACTTTAGGTGCGCTCCGAAATATTTCAAAGTCCCAGCGGCGTATTGCTTCGCCTCTTAGAACCGATTAGTCGAAAATTTTAACAATCATATTTTTGCATTCTGTACCGTGGATCCATCGTTAAACGCTATTGGACTAACGTCCGTGATGGTATAAATGCAGATTTTCGCTCCGTTTAGCCAAAATAACGAACTTTAGGTGCGCTCCGAAATATTTCAAAGTCCCAGCGGCGTATTGCTTCGCCTCTTAGAACCGATTAGTCGAAAATTTTAACAATCATATTTTTGCATTCTGTACCGTGGATCCATCGTTAAACGCTATTAAACTAACGTCCGTGATGGTATAAATGCAGATTTTCGCTCCGTTTAGCCAAAATAACGAACTTTAGGTGCGCTCCGAAATATTTCAAAGTCCCAGCGGCGTATTGCTTCGCCTCTTAGAACCGATTAGTCGAAAATTTTAACATTCATATTTTTGCATTCTGTACCGTGGATCCATCGTTAAACGCTATTAAACTAACGTCCGTGATGGTATAAATGCAGATTTTCGCTCCGTTTAGCCAAAATAACGAACTTTAGGTGCGCTCCGAAATATTTCAAAGTCCCAGCGGCGTATTGCTTCGCCTCTTAGAACCGATTAGTCGAAAATTTTAACAATCATATTTTTGCATTCTGTACCGTGGATCGATCGTTAAACGCTATTGAACTAACGTCCGTGATGGTATAAATGCAGATTTTCGCTCCGTTTAGCCAAAATAACGAACTTTAGGTGCGCTCCGAAATATTTCAAAGTCCCAGCGGCGTATTGCTTCGCCTCTTAGAACCGATTAGTCGAAAATTTTAACAATCATATTTTTGCATTCTGTACCGTGGATCCATCGTTAAACGCTATTAAACTAACGTCCGTGATGGTATAAATGCAGATTTTCGCTCCGTTTAGCCAAAATAACGAACTTTAGGTGCGCTCCGAAATATTTCAAAGTCCCAGCGGCGTATTGCTTCGCCTCTTAGAACCGATTAGTCGAAAATTTTAACAATCATATTTTTGCATTCTGTACCGTGGATCGATCGTTAAACGCTATTGAACTAACGTCCGTGATGGTATAAATGCAGATTTTCGCTCCGTTTAGCCAAAATAACGAACTTTAGGTGCGCTCCGAAATATTTCAAAGTCCCAGCGGCGTATTGCTTCGCCTCTTAGAACCGATTAGTCGAAAATTTTAACAATCATATTTTTGCATTCTGTACCGTGGATCCATCGTTAAACGCTATTAAACTAACGTCCGTGATGGTATAAATGCAGATTTTCGCTCCGTTTAGCCAAAATAACGAACTTTAGGTGCGCTCCGAAATATTTCAAAGTCCCAGCGGCGTATTGCTTCGCCTCTTAGAACCGATTAGTCGAAAATTTTAACAATCATATTTTTGCATTCTGTACCGTGGATCCATCGTTAAACGCTATTAAACTAACGTCCGTGATGGTATAAATGCAGATTTTCGCTCCGTTTAGCCAAAATAACGAACTTTAGGTGCGCTCCGAAATATTTCAAAGTCCCAGCGGCGTATTGCTTCGCCTCTTAGAACCGATTAGTCGAAAATTTTAACATTCATATTTTTGCATTCTGTACCGTGGATCCATCGTTAAACGCTATTAAACTAACGTCCGTGATGGTATAAATGCAGATTTTCGCTCCGTTTAGCCAAAATAACGAACTTTAGGTGCGCTCCGAAATATTTCAAAGTCCCAGCGGCGTATCGCTTCGCCTCTTAGAACCGATTAGTCGAAAATTTTAACAATCATATTTTTGCATTCTGTACCGTGGATCGATCGTTAAACGCTATTGAACTAACGTCCGTGATGGTATAAATGCAGATTTTCGCTCCGTTTAGCCAAAATAACGAACTTTAGGTGCGCTCCGAAATATTTCAAAGTCCCAGCGGCGTATTGCTTCGCCTCTTAGAACCGATTAGTCGAAAATTTTAACAATCATATTTTTGCATTCTGTACCGTGGATCCATCGTTAAACGCTATTAAACTAACGTCCGTGATGGTATAAATGCAGATTTTCGCTCCGTTTAGCCAAAATAACGAACTTTAGGTGCGCTCCGAAATATTTCAAAGTCCCAGCGGCGTATTGCTTCGCCTCTTAGAACCGATTAGTCGAAAATTTTAACAATCATATTTTTGCATTCTGTACCGTGGATCGATCGTTAAACGCTATTGAACTAACGTCCGTGATGGTATAAATGCAGATTTTCGCTCCGTTTAGCCAAAATAACGAACTTTAGGTGCGCTCCGAAATATTTCAAAGTCCCAGCGGCGTATTGCTTCGCCTCTTAGAACCGATTAGTCGAAAATTTTAACAATCATATTTTTGCATTCTGTACCGTGGATCCATCGTTAAACGCTATTAAACTAACGTCCGTGATGGTATAAATGCAGATTTTCGCTCCGTTTAGCCAAAATAACGAACTTTAGGTGCGCTCCGAAATATTTCAAAGTCCCAGCGGCGTATTGCTTCGCCTCTTAGAACCGATTAGTCGAAAATTTTAACAATCATATTTTTGCATTCTGTACCGTGGATCGATCGTTAAACGCTATTGAACTAACGTCCGTGATGGTATAAATGCAGATTTTCGCTCCGTTTAGCCAAAATAACGAACTTTAGGTGCGCTCCGAAATATTTCAAAGTCCCAGCGGCGTATTGCTTCGCCTCTTAGAACCGATTAGTCGAAAATTTTAACAATCATATTTTTGCATTCTGTACCGTGGATCCATCGTTAAACGCTATTAAACTAACGTCCGTGATGGTATAAATGCAGATTTTCACTCCGTTTAGCCAAAATAACGAACTTTAGGTGCGCTCCGAAATATTTCAAAGTCCCAGCGGCGTATTGCTTCGCCTCTTAGAACCGATTAGTCGAAAATTTTAACAATCATATTTTTGCATTCTGTACCGTGGATCCATCGTTAAACGCTATTAAACTAACGTCCGTGATGGTATAAATGCAGATTTTCGCTCCGTTTAGCCAAAATAACGAACTTTAGGTGCGCTCCGAAATATTTCAAAGTCCCAGCGGCGTATTGCTTCGCCTCTTAGAACCGATTAGTCGAAAATTTTAACAATCATATTTTTGCATTCTGTACCGTGGATCGATCGTTAAACGCTATTGGACTAACGTCCGTGATGGTATAAATGCAGATTTTCGCTCCGTTTAGCCAAAATAACGAACTTTAGGTGCGCTCCGAAATATTTCAAAGTCCCAGCGGCGTATTGCTTCGCCTCTTAGAACCGATTAGTCGAAAATTTTAACAATCATATTTTTGCATTCTGTACCGTGGATCCATCGTTAAACGCTATTAAACTAACGTCCGTGATGGTATAAATGCAGATTTTCGCTCCGTTTAGCCAAAATAACGAACTTTAGGTGCGCTCCGAAATATTTCAAAGTCCCAGCGGCGTATTGCTTCGCCTCTTAGAACCGATTAGTCGAAAATTTTAACATTCATATTTTTGCATTCTGTACCGTGGATCCATCGTTAAACGCTATTAAACTAACGTCCGTGATGGTATAAATGCAGATTTTCGCTCCGTTTAGCCAAAATAACGAACTTTAGGTGCGCTCCGAAATATTTCAAAGTCCCAGCGGCGTATTGCTTCGCCTCTTAGAACCGATTAGTCGAAAATTTTAACAATCATATTTTTGCATTCTGTACCGTGGATCGATCGTTAAACGCTATTGAACTAACGTCCGTGATGGTATAAATGCAGATTTTCGCTCCGTTTAGCCAAAATAACGAACTTTAGGTGCGCTCCGAAATATTTCAAAGTCCCAGCGGCGTATTGCTTCGCCTCTTAGAACCGATTAGTCGAAAATTTTAACAATCATATTTTCGCATTCTGTACCGTGGATCGATCGTTAAACGCTATTGAACTAACGTCCGTTATGGTATAAATGCAGATTTTCGCTCCGTTTAGCCAAAATAACGAACTTTAGGTGCGCTCCGAAATATTTCAAAGTCCCAGCGGCGTATTGCTTCGCCTCTTAGAACCGATTAGTCGAAAATTTTAACAATCATATTTTTGCATTCTGTACCGTGGATCCATCGTTAAACGCTATTAAACTAACGTCCGTGATGGTATAAATGCAGATTTTCGCTCCGTTTAGCCAAAATAACGAACTTTAGGTGCGCTCCGAAATATTTCAAAGTCCCAGCGGCGTATTGCTTCGCCTCTTAGAACCGATTAGTCGAAAATTTTAACATTCATATTTTTGCATTCTGTACCGTGGATCGATCGTTAAACGCTATTGAACTAACGTCCGTGATGGTATAAATGCAGATTTTCGCTCCGTTTAGCCAAAATAACGAACTTTAGGTGCGCTCCGAAATATTTCAAAGTCCCAGCGGCGTATTGCTTCGCCTCTTAGAACCGATTAGTCGAAAATTTTAACAATCATATTTTTGCATTCTGTACCGTGGATCGATCGTTAAACGCTATTGGACTAACGTCCGTGATGGTATAAATGCAGATTTTCGCTCCGTTTAGCCAAAATAACGAACTTTAGGTGCGCTCCGAAATATTTCAAAGTCCCAGCGGCGTATTGCTTCGCCTCTTAGAACCGATTAGTCGAAAATTTTAACAATCATATTTTTGCATTCTGTACCGTGGATCCATCGTTAAACGCTATTAAACTAACGTCCGTGATGGTATAAATGCAGATTTTCGCTCCGTTTAGCCAAAATAACGAACTTTAGGTGCGCTCCGAAATATTTCAAAGTCCCAGCGGCGTATTGCTTCGCCTCTTAGAACCGATTAGTCGAAAATTTTAACATTCATATTTTTGCATTCTGTACCGTGGATCCATCGTTAAACGCTATTAAACTAACGTCCGTGATGGTATAAATGCAGATTTTCGCTCCGTTTAGCCAAAATAACGAACTTTAGGTGCGCTCCGAAATATTTCAAAGTCCCAGCGGCGTATTGCTTCGCCTCTTAGAACCGATTAGTCGAAAATTTTAACAATCATATTTTTGCGTTCTGTACCGTGGATCGATCGTTAAACGCTATTGAACTAACGTCCGTGATGGTATAAATGCAGATTTTCGCTCCGTTTAGCCAAAATAACGAACTTTAGGTGCGCTCCGAAATATTTCAAAGTCCCAGCCGCGTATTGCTTTGCCCCGAAATTTTTCAAAGTTCCAGCGGCGTGTTGCTTTCAAAGTGCCTCCCTCTAAATACCGATCGGCAGGCCGCTAGGTCGGCGACGCACGGGCTTACGCCCAGGCGTATACGGGGGCAAATCGCCGTGAGAGCGTGCGATTTTGACTTTCGCAATAAGATAGTCTCCTTTATGAAAAGGAGCGTACACGTCTCCCAAAAAAAAAAACAGTTTCATGACGATCAATGTAGTTCTTGATCGAAATGTATCATAGGACGAAGATTTTATCGAAAAGTACGAACTTTGGCGACGCATCGAAATTTTTCAAAGTTCCAACGGCGTGTTGCTTTCAAAGTGCCTCCCTCTAAATACCGATCGGCAGGCCGCTAGGTCGGCGACGCACGGGCTTACGCCCAGGCGTATACGGGGGCAA
>NW_027478212.1:10000-12500 GCF_051020975.1 Osmia lignaria lignaria | reverse complement strand
CTGCAGCTTCGTCGTATTGCTTTTATCAATTTTTAACAATTTCAAAGCGAAGACAACTCGCAAGACGATCCATTTCGTCTCGGTTCAATTTTAACGTCCGTCCGTATTATTTTTTGTTCCACAAGAGATTTCGAATAGGTTTCTTTATTTATCATCCCTTCTTTTCGAGCGCCACGGAAGCAAGAGGAAAAGCAAGAGCGAGAGAACATTTCGCGTATACTTCATTTAACAATTTTAACCAACACGCGATGTACTCCACACACCTCTTAGATTTAACAACTGCTTTTCTCTTCTTCTCCCCTTAGCGCAAGGGTAAACCCCATTTGTCTCTTCTTTGGAACGCAACAAAACTTTCGAGGACTGGACGACCGAGCGATGGTCGCGCGGTCTTCGCTTATCTTTAACAAACGAAGTAGTCCGTATGTATTCTAAATGTTGAAGCCTCCTAGAGCTTTAAGCCATGCGAGACATTGAAATGCTGTTTTAACGGGAGCATGCATAATTGCTGCAAACATACTTTTATCACAAGTTCTAGCCACGCCACGGAGGCTTCGAAGTTCCTTCACCATTCGCTTTCCTCTCTTTTGTTACACAGTTTCAGACTACGATCAGGGGTACCGAAACGCTGTATTGATTGTAAACAACCATTTTTATCTTGGAGCGGAGCGTTCCTTTACTCGTTAGATTTGTCTTGTCGCGTGTGTATTCGCTTTTTCGACGCTTTTTAACCATTTAACTTGTTTAGCGAAGCTAAACGCACAGACAGACAAAAAAAAAGGAACAGCATCGCGCGTCAAACAGCGACGACCCATCTGAAGCGATCTTTCATTTATACACCGTTTGTAAACAGAGAGATGTATAAAGCGCGGGGAATCATTCGAAACCCTGGGGCTATTCGAGCTTGCATTTCAGCAAATTATCATCTCAAACATTTCACTCGTTTGCTTTTTCTAAATTTATAGGAGAGCTTCTTTCGTTTATTTTTGACACACCTTTCGTAAATATCGTTTCTGGCAACGTCGGGAGCGTGGATTTCTACAAGTGAACAATCGCGCCGATCCGATAACTTTCAGCAGGATGGAGAATCTTTATAGATTATCTTCCGAGAACTCGGTGCTTTCACGGGCGGTCGTTTATAAATTTTAACGAACGACTCGCGCGCCGTGACGCACTTGCGCTAGTTCGAAGAGATATTTCGAAATTTGTTTCTCTCCTTTAACGGCCTGCATTTAGTGTATCGGTTGCGATTTTCGTCACATCGTTTCCACGACAAACGCCGACGAACTGCCCAACTATCGCTCGTACGTTGCGACTCTTTCTTTGTTTATCGTTCATTCATTCTTTCAATTTCGTTCGATAATCCCGCTCCGAAACGTTCTACTTTCGTTGAACGACGGCGAGATGTTTAGAAAGAAATGAATTACTCTTTTTTCGAGAAGCAAACGCAAGCAGTCTTTTGTTAAGAAAACGACCCTCAGCCAGGCGTGGTCCAGGAATTGTATCCGTGGACCGCAATGTGCGTTCGAAATGTCGATGTTCATGTGTCCTGCAGTTCACACGTTGACGCGCAATTAGCTGCGTTCTTCATCGACCCACGAGCCAAGTGATCCACCGTTCAGGGTAATCGTAAAATTTTGTATTTCAAACTCTTTAGATCTTTAGAGTGTTATTTTCATTATTAACACGCATCACATTCGATACCCACATCACTCTCCCACCCGGCGCGTGCGGGAGAGCGAATTCGGGCGTCGCCAACGTATTTGTTTGTTTGTTCGATCGTTGACGACACGATCGCGTCCAAGGACGGAAACCGTCGGAGAAACGCCCAGTGGCACGCTCCTCTCGACGGTCGGGCGTAAAGTACATTTAAAAACCTTGAAAAGTACGAACGCACACAAGGAATGCGAGCGCGCGTCCTGTCGCTGAATCGTGGGTTGCGAGATTCGAACAGACACACGGCCGGCGACGATCGGTCTAACTAATGGACACATAGTTTTTCAAAGACTCGCTATCGTCGCTTCTCAGCCGGTCCGTAAACAACACACATCGATCAGGCGGACGCACGAATCTTACCACGGTGCGTGTTTCGTAGATTCCAGGTTACCCGCAAGTACCTCTCTCTCCCTCTCGAAAGAGGAATCTCGATCCGTCCTTTTTGGACAATGGAGAAATCTTTTTATCGCAACACGGATGGCAAAGAAACAACCAAAGCGTAGGAGCGTGGGGACGAGAGCGACGAAAAGAACGTCGCGAAAACAAAGTTTCGACGGTTGCTCGTTCTAATACATCGTAGTTTCAACTCTCTCAGTTTTAACCACTCCTAGACGCTTCGTAAACTTTTAACAATTCTTCGCCTCCGCGAGTTTCATTTCGAATAGAGCGAACGCAACACGGACCAAAAAAACTCCGGTGATGCCAGATCATTTAGCAAAGATCAGACGGCGGGTCATCTGTATTCCTTTTCTCTCTTTTTTATATCTTTCCATTTAACTAGGGTGTC
>NW_027478212.1:0-7500 GCF_051020975.1 Osmia lignaria lignaria | reverse complement strand
GAGACAAGCATATGACTACTGGCAGGATCAACCAGGGAGCTTAGTTATTATTGTAAATTTAAATTTTCGTCGTCGGCCCTCCCTGTAAGACCGATCGACGTTAAGCCATTTCTCTTTTGTATGTAACACACATTTCATAAATTTTGTACCTCTTATAGAGGCCAAATATTCTCCTCCTCCTCTCATAAAGCACGAAAATCACTTTCACGCCGTGCATCCATCGTGCAAGCACGTAGACCACACACGCTGGACAATATAATAAAAGATAGCGCGGACAGTGGCATGCTATACAAATCGAGAAAGCGCGTACAGTGATCATGCTGGTCATTTTGCCACCAAATTTTATAATCTTTATCATTAGAGCGGGCCCACCAACCTCGTCTCTGTACTTTATACATTTCTCCTCCATCTGCACACACCTTTTCAAACATTAACGGAGAGAGTTCCTTGGACTTGCTTTAAATGTACATATTAGATATGTTGGAATCTCTCTCCTTTAGAAGTTTCCCCAGCCTTAAAACTTCTTTCATTTTTACTCCTCTCTCCATACTTATTTTCCTCTCTGAACGTATCAGAGAGGATTTTATTTCTGACACCTCTTGACTTTTCTTAAATTCAGGGACGTAATTTTGTTCATAATTCAGTGGACTTTTGTGTATTTTATACTTTAAATATTTCCAAACAGTCTCCCTTCTAAAAGTGATAGAACGAATTTTCGTCTAACACTACTTTCTTGGTTCAAAAATTTTATACAATCTTATAACTTTTTCAGTTTTAACAAATTTTGGTTACAGACAGTTGATGCTCAGTTTGTACAAGTATGCAACATTTATAAGTGCATACAGGTCACCAGCCTTATATTACAAGGCTCACCACATATGGGCCATTCGGTCTTAGACACCGACCCGTGGTAATGCTGTGTGGAGATTAATAATAATCCGCAACGGAAAACCGGAACGAGAATAGTCGAGAAAGTATATTCTCGAGGAGCGGTAGACTGCTTTTCAACCGAAGTCATAAAAGAGCCACACGCTCGACGCTACTCCCGACCGGTCCGAGCGAACCGAAAGTGCCTTCCTATAAATACCGAACGGCCGGCCGCTAGGTCGGCGACGCATGGGCTTACGCCCAGGCGTATGCCTGTGCAAACCGCCGTGAGAGCGTACCATCCCGCCGGCACGGTAAAACTTAGACTGAAAATATCGTCGAACATATCCTTTCATTTTATAACGTTCTATACATGAAAATTAATAAATTAACATGCAGGACATAATAAATTCACATTCTCATGTAAATCATGGGTTTAATTAATATTTTAAAAAATTTTAAAACCGCCCAGAACCGATGAGATGAAAATATTAAAACGATATTTTTGCATTTTCTTACGGTAAAACATTAACAAATAAGCGACTATAGCAATATAAAACTCCATTTGTAATTTAATTAATCAAAATGAATATTTTTTTTTGATTTTTCAGCGATCCAGAACCGATGAGACGAAAACATTAAAACGATATTTTTGCATTTTCTTACGACAAAACATTAACAAATACGAGACTATAACAATATAAAACTACATATGTAATTTAATTAATCAAAATTAATAATTTTTTTTGATTTTTCAGTGATCCAGAACCGATAAGTCGAAAATTTTAACAATCATATTTTTGCATTCTGTACCGTGGATCCATCGTTAAACGCTATTAAACTAACGTCCGTGATGGTATAAATGCAGATTTTCGCTCCGTTTAGCCAAAATAACGAACTTTAGGTGCGCTCCGAAATATTTCAAAGTCCCAGCGGCGTATTGCTTCGCCTCTTAGAACCGATTAGTCGAAAATTTTAACAATCATATTTTTGCATTCTGTACCGTGGATCGATCGTTAAACGCTATTGAACTAACGTCCGTGATGGTATAAATGCAGATTTTCGCTCCGTTTAGCCAAAATAACGAACTTTAGGTGCGCTCCGAAATATTTCAAAGTCCCAGCGGCGTATTGCTTCGCCTCTTAGAACCGATTAGTCGAAAATTTTAACAATCATATTTTTGCATTCTGTACCGTGGATCCATCGTTAAACGCTATTAAACTAACGTCCGTGATGGTATAAATGCAGATTTTCGCTCCGTTTAGCCAAAATAACGAACTTTAGGTGCGCTCCGAAATATTTCAAAGTCCCAGCGGCGTATTGCTTCGCCTCTTAGAACCGATTAGTCGAAAATTTTAACAATCATATTTTTGCATTCTGTACCGTGGATCGATCGTTAAACGCTATTGAACTAACGTCCGTGATGGTATAAATGCAGATTTTCGCTCCGTTTAGCCAAAATAACGAACTTTAGGTGCGCTCCGAAATATTTCAAAGTCCCAGCGGCGTATTGCTTCGCCTCTTAGAACCGATTAGTCGAAAATTTTAACAATCATATTTTTGCATTCTGTACCGTGGATCCATCGTTAAACGCTATTAAACTAACGTCCGTGATGGTATAAATGCAGATTTTCGCTCCGTTTAGCCAAAATAACGAACTTTAGGTGCGCTCCGAAATATTTCAAAGTCCCAGCGGCGTATTGCTTCGCCTCTTAGAACCGATTAGTCGAAAATTTTAACATTCATATTTTTGCATTCTGTACCGTGGATCCATCGTTAAACGCTATTAAACTAACGTCCGTGATGGTATAAATGCAGATTTTCGCTCCGTTTAGCCAAAATAACGAACTTTAGGTGCGCTCCGAAATATTTCAAAGTCCCAGCGGCGTATTGCTTCGCCTCTTAGAACCGATTAGTCGAAAATTTTAACAATCATATTTTTGCATTCTGTACCGTGGATCGATCGTTAAACGCTATTGAACTAACGTCCGTGATGGTATAAATGCAGATTTTCGCTCCGTTTAGCCAAAATAACGAACTTTAGGTGCGCTCCGAAATATTTCAAAGTCCCAGCGGCGTATTGCTTCGCCTCTTAGAACCGATTAGTCGAAAATTTTAACAATCATATTTTTGCATTCTGTACCGTGGATCCATCGTTAAACGCTATTAAACTAACGTCCGTGATGGTATAAATGCAGATTTTCGCTCCGTTTAGCCAAAATAACGAACTTTAGGTGCGCTCCGAAATATTTCAAAGTCCCAGCGGCGTATTGCTTCGCCTCTTAGAACCGATTAGTCGAAAATTTTAACAATCATATTTTTGCATTCTGTACCGTGGATCGATCGTTAAACGCTATTGAACTAACGTCCGTGATGGTATAAATGCAGATTTTCGCTCCGTTTAGCCAAAATAACGAACTTTAGGTGCGCTCCGAAATATTTCAAAGTCCCAGCGGCGTATTGCTTCGCCTCTTAGAACCGATTAGTCGAAAATTTTAACAATCATATTTTTGCATTCTGTACCGTGGATCCATCGTTAAACGCTATTAAACTAACGTCCGTGATGGTATAAATGCAGATTTTCGCTCCGTTTAGCCAAAATAACGAACTTTAGGTGCGCTCCGAAATATTTCAAAGTCCCAGCGGCGTATTGCTTCGCCTCTTAGAACCGATTAGTCGAAAATTTTAACAATCATATTTTTGCATTCTGTACCGTGGATCGATCGTTAAACGCTATTGAACTAACGTCCGTGATGGTATAAATGCAGATTTTCGCTCCGTTTAGCCAAAATAACGAACTTTAGGTGCGCTCCGAAATATTTCAAAGTCCCAGCGGCGTATTGCTTCGCCTCTTAGAACCGATTAGTCGAAAATTTTAACAATCATATTTTTGCATTCTGTACCGTGGATCCATCGTTAAACGCTATTAAACTAACGTCCGTGATGGTATAAATGCAGATTTTCACTCCGTTTAGCCAAAATAACGAACTTTAGGTGCGCTCCGAAATATTTCAAAGTCCCAGCGGCGTATTGCTTCGCCTCTTAGAACCGATTAGTCGAAAATTTTAACAATCATATTTTTGCATTCTGTACCGTGGATCCATCGTTAAACGCTATTAAACTAACGTCCGTGATGGTATAAATGCAGATTTTCGCTCCGTTTAGCCAAAATAACGAACTTTAGGTGCGCTCCGAAATATTTCAAAGTCCCAGCGGCGTATTGCTTCGCCTCTTAGAACCGATTAGTCGAAAATTTTAACAATCATATTTTTGCATTCTGTACCGTGGATCGATCGTTAAACGCTATTGGACTAACGTCCGTGATGGTATAAATGCAGATTTTCGCTCCGTTTAGCCAAAATAACGAACTTTAGGTGCGCTCCGAAATATTTCAAAGTCCCAGCGGCGTATTGCTTCGCCTCTTAGAACCGATTAGTCGAAAATTTTAACAATCATATTTTTGCATTCTGTACCGTGGATCCATCGTTAAACGCTATTAAACTAACGTCCGTGATGGTATAAATGCAGATTTTCGCTCCGTTTAGCCAAAATAACGAACTTTAGGTGCGCTCCGAAATATTTCAAAGTCCCAGCGGCGTATTGCTTCGCCTCTTAGAACCGATTAGTCGAAAATTTTAACATTCATATTTTTGCATTCTGTACCGTGGATCCATCGTTAAACGCTATTAAACTAACGTCCGTGATGGTATAAATGCAGATTTTCGCTCCGTTTAGCCAAAATAACGAACTTTAGGTGCGCTCCGAAATATTTCAAAGTCCCAGCGGCGTATTGCTTCGCCTCTTAGAACCGATTAGTCGAAAATTTTAACAATCATATTTTTGCATTCTGTACCGTGGATCGATCGTTAAACGCTATTGAACTAACGTCCGTGATGGTATAAATGCAGATTTTCGCTCCGTTTAGCCAAAATAACGAACTTTAGGTGCGCTCCGAAATATTTCAAAGTCCCAGCGGCGTATTGCTTCGCCTCTTAGAACCGATTAGTCGAAAATTTTAACAATCATATTTTCGCATTCTGTACCGTGGATCGATCGTTAAACGCTATTGAACTAACGTCCGTTATGGTATAAATGCAGATTTTCGCTCCGTTTAGCCAAAATAACGAACTTTAGGTGCGCTCCGAAATATTTCAAAGTCCCAGCGGCGTATTGCTTCGCCTCTTAGAACCGATTAGTCGAAAATTTTAACAATCATATTTTTGCATTCTGTACCGTGGATCCATCGTTAAACGCTATTAAACTAACGTCCGTGATGGTATAAATGCAGATTTTCGCTCCGTTTAGCCAAAATAACGAACTTTAGGTGCGCTCCGAAATATTTCAAAGTCCCAGCGGCGTATTGCTTCGCCTCTTAGAACCGATTAGTCGAAAATTTTAACATTCATATTTTTGCATTCTGTACCGTGGATCGATCGTTAAACGCTATTGACTAACGTCCGTGATGGTATAAATGCAGATTTTCGCTCCGTTTAGCCAAAATAACGAACTTTAGGTGCGCTCCGAAATATTTCAAAGTCCCAGCGGCGTATTGCTTCGCCTCTTAGAACCGATTAGTCGAAAATTTTAACATCATATTTTTGCATTCTGTACCGTGGATCGATCGTTAAACGCTATTGGACTAACGTCCGTGATGGTATAAATGCAGATTTTCGCTCCGTTTAGCCAAAATAACGAACTTTAGGTGCGCTCCGAAATATTTCAAAGTCCCAGCGGCGTATTGCTTCGCCTCTTAGAACCGATTAGTCGAAAATTTTAACAATCATATTTTTGCATTCTGTACCGTGGATCCATCGTTAAACGCTATTAAACTAACGTCCGTGATGGTATAAATGCAGATTTTCGCTCCGTTTAGCCAAAATAACGAACTTTAGGTGCGCTCCGAAATATTTCAAAGTCCCAGCGGCGTATTGCTTCGCCTCTTAGAACCGATTAGTCGAAAATTTTAACATTCATATTTTTGCATTCTGTACCGTGGATCCATCGTTAAAACGCTATTAAACTAACGTCCGTGATGGTATAAATGCAGATTTTCGCTCCGTTTAGCCAAAATAACGAACTTAGGTGCGCTCCGAAATATTTCAAAGTCCCAGCGGCGTATTGCTTCGCCTCTTAGAACCGATTAGTCGAAAATTTTAACAATCATATTTTTGCGTTCTGTACCGTGGATCGATCGTTAAACGCTATTGAACTAACGTCCGTGATGGTATAAATGCAGATTTTCGCTCCGTTTAGCCAAAATAACGAACTTTAGGTGCGCTCCGAAATATTTCAAAGTCCCAGGCCGCGTATTGCTTTGCCCCGAAATTTTTCAAAGTTCCAGCGGCGTGTTGCTTTCAAAGTGCCTCCCTCTAAATACCGATCGGCAGGCCGCTAGGTCGGCGACGCACGGGCTTACGCCCAGGCGTATACGGGGGCAAATCGCCGTGAGAGCGTGCGATTTTGACTTTCGCAATAAGATAGTCTCCTTTATGAAAAGGAGCGTACACGTCTCCCAAAAAAAAAACAGTTTCATGACGATCAATGTAGTTCTTGATCGAAAAGTATCATAGGACGAAGATTTTATCGAAAAGTACGAACTTTGGCGACGCATCGAAATTTTTCAAAGTTCCAACGGGCGTGTTGCTTTCAAAGTGCCTCCCTCTCTAAATACCGATCGGCAGGCCGCTAGGTCGGCGACGCACGGGCTTACGCCCAGGCGTATACGGGGGCAAATCGCCGTGAGAGCGTGCGATTTTGACTTTCGCAATAAGATAGTCTCCTTTATGAAAAGGAGCGTACACGTCTCCCAAAAAAAAAAACAGTTTCATCACGATCAATGTAGATCATGGGTTTTATTCATATTTTTGGAGATGTAGTAACCTTACAGAGCCGATGAGACGAAAATATTAAAATACATGTTTTTGCATTTCACATTATTTCATTGCAATAATCTTGTATTCGTTTATTATTTACGCGCGCTGGTAAGGTAGGTTGTATATTAGTATTCCACGCGATCGTGTTCTTTTCGCCATGAATTATTTCCAAGTTCCAGCGGCGTATTGCTTTGCCCCGAAATTTTTCAAAGTTCCAGCGGCGTATTGCTTTGCCCGAAATTTTTCAAAGTTCCAGGCGCGTATTGCTTTGCCCCGAAATTTTTCAAAGTTCCAGCCGCGTATTGCTTTTTTTTCGTACTTTTAAAAAAAAATGATCAATGCCAAAAAGCCGGAAATATAACATCCAACCTTCACCAATTTCACAATTTTTTTCGAGATTCGTATATATGATTTATAAATACATCTCTATTATTTCTATATTTCTTTCTTTCCAAAATCTCTTCTCCTCCAGTATTCCGTATACGCACTCGTTCCTCTCGGTGCGCATTTTACTCTCTCTTGCTCTCTCTGGGGCCTCGTCTAACCGACAAGACGAATCCCCAAGCATAGGGCTGAGTCTCAACAGATCGCAGCGTGGTAAACTGCTCTACCGAGTACAACACCCCCGCCAGGTACCTAAGTCGTCTACAGACGATTCCGAGTCTCGACGTCGAACTTGGAGTACCCATGATCGACCGTTAGAGCGCCGCGGCCGTCGTTCGGCGAGATCCCGACGACGAATCCGATGACGCCCGTACGG